>NC_141074.1:2670000-2685000 GCF_041138505.1 Cibotium barometz
AAGCCTTTTGTGAGATACTCAACAATGTATTGGCTCCATTTTGGGACTACCGATACTTGAAACAACATGGCATGTGGATAAGGAGGTTGCTTTTGACACGTGGGCAATTCCTTACGCATTTATGGACTTTAGATTTTAGTGTTGGCCACCAAACTCTTGCCCATAGTATTTGTTTTAGCGTCTGATTGCAAGCCATGTGGATCCCTCCTATGGTTATATGTGCTTAGCGCAAGTAATGAGGTTTCTCGAATGGTTCAATGCATAGGCGTAGAACCCCATCTTGCCCCATGTGGTATAATCTTTCTACAAGCATAGTCAAAGATACGGATCCTTGAATCATTGCTTGCTTTTTTGTGATTGGCAATAAAATGTCTAGCCAACCAATTGTCATTAGCAACACATATTGTTCACTCCATTTAGGGATCATCTTGATGTTGAACAAATATGCATCTGGTAAATCATCATGTACACCCTTTGACCAGTAAGCAAGACAGATGTTCTGCTCATTGATGAGTGGTGCATGGCCCACCTGGCTAATTCCCCACCGACATTCATCACTGGCACGTGGTAGTGGATACGAGGATCTTTGCCAGTGATACTACAGCTATACTTCATTGACGGGTCTACCTACCGAGAGTGATGGCACACTTATCTTGCCAGCTCACTCACTAGCGATTTCACATTGACCATTGTACATACTACCTTTTCAGGTTGTCCTCCCTTTATGTTTTTTGTAGACCTCTACTATCATTTTGTATTGTGTGAAGAAGAAGAAGAAGAAGAAGAAGATTTTCAGCCTCCATCTTTGTGTGAAGAAGAGGAAGATTTTCAGGCTCCATCTTTGTGTACTCTCGTGTGTGAGTGTGTGTGTGCTTGCAAGAGCTCAAGCTCTCTCCTCTCTATCTCTTGACAACACAAAGTAGTAGTACTTAGTGTGCAAGTACAAAGATAAGGTAGCCTTAGAGTGATGCGCATATATACAATGCACGGGGGAAAAAACCTCCTAAAGAGGAAAAAGTGCCCCAGTGGTCCTAAGTGTGTTCACACACATCACTAACATAATATCATAACAAATCTCCCTTGGGATTGATGCGGTGAACATGAGCTCGCACTTATGTATTGAGAAGTGTTGGTCTCTATGGACTGAGATCAATCCACAAAAGGGAGTAAGCCCAAAGCTTTGCAAAAAGCTTCAAACTTCTCACGTTGCAAAGCCTTTGTGAAAAGATCTGCAAGGTTGTCCTGTGTTGGCACATAAGCCAAGTTGATCTCTCCTGCTGAGAGTCTCTCCCTGACATAGCGATAATGTACCTCAATGTGCTTTGTACGAGCATAAAATACTAGATTTCTTGCAACTGCCAGTGTGCTCTGACTGTTAGTGTAAATGGTGGTGGCAGCATCTTGTCCAACACCCAAATGAGATGCAAGGCGTCTAAGCCAAACACACTCAATTGTAGCTGTGAAAGCTGCCATGTACTCAGCTTCACAACTAGAAGTGGCCATTGTAGGCTGCTTCTTGCTCAACAATGATATATAAGAGCTACCAAGCATGAATCAAAAATTGCTAGTGGACACGTGTGTGTCATAACAACCAGCCCAACCAGAATCTGAAAAAGCTTGCAAATCTGGAACCAATGATCCCCCCTTGGGATAAAACAATCTAAGGTGTGTAGTGCCACTCAAGTAACAAAAGATCCGCTTAACTGCTTACCAATGCTTAGAAACTAGGCAATGCATAAACTTGCTTATTTGTGAGACTGCAAACTGAATATTTAGCCTCGTAATGCATAAATAAATAAGACAACCAATTGCCTACTACTGATAGAGGGTAACATCAAAGTAGTCTCCAACATCATGAAGACTAAGCTTCAAACCTATTTCCATATAGGAGTAGCAATAGGTTTGCAATCCTCAAGACCAAATTTGCATAGCAAAGTCTCAATGTACTTTGTTTAACATAAAGCATAACCTCCATCACATTGCTTAAACTGAATGCTCAAATAATGATGTAAGAGGCCCAAATTTGACATCTCAAGAGCTGAATTCAATTCAGCCTTAAAATCAACAATATTCATCTTGTTTGGACCAGTGAGAGCAGCATGTCATCAACATAAAGAACAAGTATCAAAAGTACATCATCCACATGCTTGACATACGAAGTGCTTTCTATTGGACTATTACAAAAACCATGTGCAATGAAATATGCATGAATCTTCTCATACCAAGCACGAGGTGCTTGCTTTAAACCATACAATGCTTTCTTTATTTAACCTGCACACTTTGTTCTCTTGCTCTTTCTGAACAAAACCACGAGGCTGTGTTACATACACTTCCTCATGCAAGTCAATATTTAGAAACGCAGTCTTAATGTCCAACCGATGTACATTCCAACCATGATGAGCTGCCAATGCACACATGCTACGAAGTCTCTTCATAGTCAATGCCCTTTTCTTGAATGAAACTTATGTCATGGAGGAGAAGCCCTATGTGCACTATATCTACCAAAGCTTTGTGGATGGACCCAGGAAGAAGGGGCCTATACTTTGCAACCCCCAATTGCTCACAAGAATCCTCTATTTTGGGGCTTGTATTCCCTTTCGCAGCCTAGAGACAGCTTCCATAAAGCTTTTGTGCTCGAGGAAACCCCCTCAGTGGGCCCAATACACGGCAAAGACAGTGTGAAAATTTGACAAGAAAGGCCACACATGCTCTTCGAATGAGCCCTCTTCGGATGAGATACGTCCACGACCGAGGGAGGAGACTCAGCAAGCAAGTCAAGATGGTAAAAAGGAACCTCTATCCATCAAAGGAAAACAACACAGGCAATAGGATGATATGATTCCTCTCTTGAAATCTCAGAGGTATTTCACGGTACCCTTCAATTGCAAGTGTCAACATGAAGCCAATGAATACTTCTTGTGCAATTAGGCAGAACCACATTTCAGCCAAATGTCACCTTTCAGTCTGAAACCAAGAAAAACATAGCAAATAGGAAAAACCAAAAAGCCATGTCTCTGCGAGAAATAAAAAAGAACAGACAGAGTCAGGATGCCACATTTAGCCTGAAACCAGAGAAGGCGTTGCTTTGAAAGGGACTCGTCACGTCAAATATTGCCCACATAGTGAGCTCGGCAGTGACGTCATCAGGAAGAAAAAAGCTTATTGAATCATGCCAGCTGTGAAAAAGCTTGTGTCAGCACTATGTTTTTAAAATCCCTTCATGTGTAGGAGAGCGCCCGCTGTGTGTAAGCAGCAGCACACGCAGTGGTTTTCCCTCGCTCCCATCGCCGGGGACTCGAGCAAGAGCAAGGCACGGGTTATCTACGGCAGCCGGAGGTCAGGAAAAGCATGGCGATGAACAAACAAAACCAAGATCCATGTCTCAGCCAGACATGAGGAAAAGCTTTGCTGCAAATAGGCAAAGCTCAATGCAGCAGCCATCAAATCGATCCTCAAACATAAGTGCATCCTAAGAACAGCTTGAAAGCCTAGTAGTAGAACATTCTTCACAAAACTGCTAACACATCACCAGAACTAATGGTTACTAATTCACTTACAAGCATCAAGATCTTGAAAGACTAGAACATTCTTCACAAAACTCATCACTGGAACTAATGGTTGTAGCCGAATAAGAACATTGAATGCAAACTGTAAGAGAGCACAAATCAAGAGAACACACCATTTGCCACTCCCAATAGCAAAGACAAACCCCTGGAATTAAGCCAATAACTGTAAGAGAGCACAAATCAAGAGAACACACCATTTGCCACTCCCAATAGCAAAGACAAACCCCTGGAATTAAGCCAATAACTGTTTGCTAAAACCAGTCCCATATGTACAAACCATGAAATCCAATGGTAGCTCATCATAAACCACCCTATAATCCAGCAATCTGCATGCAAAGGTGGATTACTCACACATATAACAAGCAGCTCGATAGTGTTCCATGTACGATGTACCAACATGTATCAAAATATATACAATGTACCAAAATATATACAATGTGTACACCTAAAATCCAAAAGCAGGCCAGAGATGCCTCGCTCAAGGAAGTAGATCGTGAGTGGATGTCGGGGAAGGTAGGTTGCTCGCCAGTGGTGGGCACAGAGTGAAGTGAGTCATCTCGCGTGGATGTCGAAGGGCCTTCACCAAAACAGGTTGCAACTTAGTATCACAGGCTAAAAACCTGATGATTTTTTAATCATCATCTTATCTCCTCATTAACTGTTAGTATCACAGGTTGCAACTTAGTATCAAAGGTTAAAAACGTGATGATTTTTTAATCATTGTGTTATCTCCTCATTAACTGTTAAAGCATTTTGTATGGCATTCAACACCCAGCACCCTGTGCAGAATTACCTCTCGACTTAGGCATCCACTGTGTCAAAACATAGGGCTCTCTTGGTTCGATCACTCAGCACAAGGATTGGCAGATCTTTATTTTTCACCTTGCCTGGAATAACCGCTTGGATCTTCTTGTAGGCGACACTCCGCTCCACCTTATTCTAGAAAGAGACAGAAAAAAGAAGACAAGGAATAAATTTACATGATAATATCTTTAAATGAGATAAAAACTACAAGTATGAGCAAGACTTACATGTTGCTTGATGAAGGTCTTTATGAGGAAGAATGGTGATGTACTCAGCTGCCAGTCCAAGCTCATTGTTGTCGAACTTGCTCTCTAGATCTTGGAGAAGGAGAGCTGTCTTGGCAAGATTACACTCTTGGAAGTAAGAGCTAGGCTTAGGGAAGGCATCTGATGTGCGGACTAAGGGCTTGTTGTACTCTGTCCAAATGAGGGTGGAGAAGGGGTCGGTCATCTTTGTGGAAGGATGAAACACTATCCTGCTGATCTTTGCGGATGGATGAAACACTACTCTTTGATTGCCCCTCTCTACCATCAGACCAGAGCCACTCCAGATTACAATACTTGAGAACCTCCCCTCTTAGCAAGGAGAGAAATGCTCCTTCATGTACAACTGGACCATCACTATTCTTTATCACCACCCCTTGCGCCTTGATTATACCAAACACTCTCTTTTCTGCATTCTCCAAGAGGAGGAGACAAGAAGAAAGAAGGTGATGATCTTCTACTCTAGCTTCCTTTTCTTGAACTAGGTCTCCCCTCAACTAGGCAATAAACTTGAGGAGGATGGTATATCTTATACCATCAACAGAACTCTGAAATGGTTTCTTTGATTTCTCTCCCACTAATGTTACTTCAAAATCAGGGAAGCAAGCAACCTCAAATTTGAGTGAATGATCTAAGATTTTGATCACAAAATTTATTACATCTCTAGCACATACCAAGACACTTGTGCCACACAATACGCTGCACATCTTCAGCACCATCACCTCCTCACGAAGTGAGGTCAGCTCTTCCAAAAGCCTGTCAGTTCTACCAGCTAGACAAGGCCACACAGAAAGCATGAATCCGAGAATACAATCAACGTTCTCCTCCTCAGGAGATACATCAGCACATGATGTCAAGCGGAGATGGAGGGATGGATCTCTCCGTCTTAACTCAAAAGCAGACTGTCTATTAATTTGCTTTGGGGAGAAAGGGAATCATAATGCACCTATATTAAGAGGAGAAGATGCAGAATGTGAGGTTGCACCTTGAGTGGCCTGAAGCTTTGCACGCTTGCTAGAAGGGGGGACGATGGAGAACGATCCATAATAGAATCGTGCAGGCGTAGATGCGAGTTGTTGTGTGATGTGGCGTTGCAAGGTTTACCAGCACAGGTGTAGACGAGAGTTGATCTCTGATGTTATGTGCAATTTAGCCTCGTCGCTTACAAGCGCAAGGCAATTTAGCCTCCTCCCCTACAGACATAGCAACGACTTGTTGCCTTTGCCTTCCTGTGTGGCGATGGCGAATCTGTGTGCCTTCTCCTTCACTCGATGAACTCCCTTCGTCTGTGAATTCTTACAAACAATGGCACACACGAGATGGGGAAGCTTTTTTTACGCTTTTTAAGGAATCGTATAGTTGTAAAAGTACTTTGGTTTGCATAGTTTGGTAGTATCCTTTTGTTCACATAAGTTTGGCAAAGATGCATGGGAAAGTTAAGGTGTAAGCAAGTATGAAGCAATTTAGTATTTTTGATAGGATGGGTTGGCTTAAAAAGTTACCACTTACATGTCGATTAGTGTAAGCCCATTTGGATTAGGGTAGGAATTCAACTTCCACATGCACGGAGTGTGTGGGTGCCTGCAACCGGTTTGTAGGAAGACTCACACAAGTGGGGAATGTTAAATGTTACTTTGCGCTTTATGTTCATTTACTATGTGTTGATAACAAAACCAATTTGATAGGAGGCATAGTAAGGAGCATCTTATACTTAGGTACCATTGTAGGGAACGAATATTAATAGGTGGCCACAATGTGTAAAAAATGTTTGTTC
The DNA here is from genome assembly GCF_041138505.1 of Cibotium barometz. NCBI lineage: Eukaryota > Viridiplantae > Streptophyta > Polypodiopsida > Cyatheales > Cibotiaceae > Cibotium > Cibotium barometz. The sequence continues at coordinate 2,676,408 of NC_141074.1, forward strand.
ATTAATTACCTTGTGATACTAACTTTAAATATAAGATTTTAAGGTTCATATAGGTTTTGGAATTTTGGGATTTTACCTTTGTGGTAGGGTTTGAGGGCGGTGACACTGCAGCCGGGGGCCGTTGCTCCAAGTGGCAACATGCCCAAGGGAGCCTCTCGGGCTACCCTACTGCCCTTGCCCCACCGGCCATAGTTTTTCATGCTATTTTTTGGAAATGAAGGGTCTCCTGCACTTTAGGGTGTCCTTTCCCCCTTCATGTGTGGGATTGTCAAGTATTGATGGCGTGCAAGTAGGTGTGGAGCGACGACATACAGGTGTGGAGAGTTGACATGCATGCAGCTGCATGCACGTTGAAAGAATGAAGAAGAAGGAGATTGTTAGTGCCTCGAGCTTTGCAGTGAGCTGGGTGATGTAGAGACCATGTCAACTTGGTTGAGGGGCTCGCCTCGTAGAAGCTCTTCATCAGAGAGGTCTAGCTCCCCTAAATCTAGGTATGTCTCCATGGGAAGGGCTTATAGCCTGTTTCACTAGGTTCTAGCTTCCTTAATGCCTAGGAATGAAAAGATCTAGGCTTTGATGTAGTAGCATGGTAACATCTTTTTTGAATGGGTACAACTCCCTGTAAAGCTGGATGTCATGGATGGTTGTAAGGGCTAGCTCCCAAAAATGCTCAGAACTCTCATCTTACAGAAACGGTGTCGATGGGAAACCCCTTTTTTTCAAATTTAAAAAAGGTCACACTAGTGGGCATGGCTTTAAAATATATATATTTTTTAAGGTTCATAAATTTTTTTACTAAGGTTGAGCATTTCTCTCTCTCTTTATGTCACATGAACACCTCTCTCTCTCTCTCTCTCTCTCTCTCTCTGTGCTACTACTGAGCAACAATCCTCTATCTATGGCACACCCTGGAGCACCTTTCCAACCATTTCCCAAGGGCCATCACAGAAATGCACCATGTTTACGACTATCCATGGTTGTTGTAAGGAAGTGCCCACTCTGACACAACCTAGAGAATCACTGGTGAGTGGAATCTACCTCTCTCTTGTCTCTCTCCCAAAATAGAGATCCCTCCTTCAAATGGGCCAATGGCAAGAAGCAACAGAAGTATAAGATGATCTCTCTCTCTCTCTCTCTCTCTCTCTCTCTCTCTCTCTCTCTCTCACACACACACACACACACACACAAAACCATATTTTCTCTCTATCTCATGCCCTCTCTAGGGAATTAGTGACCTGATGCCATCCCTAGGGCATTAGTGATCTCTCTCTCTCTCTCTCTCTCTCTCTCTCTCTCTCTCTCTCTCTCATTGCTTCTTATTTCAAAAAGTTTTTCATGGACTCCTTTGCCTTGGTTCCCTCTTCTTGGGTTTCGGCTCTTAGGGGAGGCAGTTTTGTTCATGGATATCCTCAAAGGGTTCTCTCTTTCCCAGAAGAAGCAACTTTCATTAAATGTTCTTGCCAGGGTTTTCTTTTAGTTGAAGGCGTTCACAAGAAGTTTTAGACATTTTCCCACTATAATTCCCACTTTGAGGATTACGACAACATCATGAGCTTCTGCAGGCGATGCATAGCATACCTAGCTAGGTACGGTGGGGGGTAGGGGCTGCCCCGACCGATAGGGGGCCGGGGACCCCTGCCCCCCCACCGCACCTAGCTAGGTATGTGGAGCCTTATATGTAGAAGCTCATGATGTTGAACACTATAGGGAAACATAATGGAAAAGGGGCCTCTTTCCATGTTATGCACTAAAAGACAAAGGTGCAACTTGTTCTGTAAGTACTTCACATCTATTACAAATTTGCCTCTTACAAAAGAAAAGAATAGATCTGAACTTGGTAATTGAATAGTAAAAGCCATTGATAAGAATATTTTGCAAGGACACAAGTACAGCAACAAAATGAGAACTCTTCTTATAATATGTTATTCTCACTTATATATATATATATATTATATATACATATATGTAGTTTTTGAGAATATATATATAGTTTTTTTTAGAATTATTATTTTAATTTTTTTTAATTTTTAAAACTTTTAAATTTCACCTCTCTTTAACTGCTGAAGATACGTGCTCACATCAACCCAAAATGGGCAACTGTTAGGTTGTGGAAGAAGGGTATGCAAAATGGATGGTCTCAACAATGCAAGACAATCATCACGCCATTGTTGTGCTCGAACCTCTTCAGGTAGGTATAGGGATATCAAGCTGTCCTATAGTCATCAATGACACAAAATTTTCACTCCATCGTGGTACCATTTCTATGTTGAATAGGTACGCATCTGGCAAATCATCCTTACGCTGCGTTTGTTCAAAACAATCTAAAGCATTTTGGCTATGCCCCTCTTGGGCATAGCCATCTATTAATGTAGTCCATGTGACAACATTGCTGCAGTTCTCTCTCTCTCTCTCTCTCTCTCTCTCTCTCTCTCTCTCTCTCTCTCTCTCTCTCTCGGCATACATGTCCACTAGAGCATTGCCCCGCACAATGTCATTCTGCAGTAGAGAGAGAGAGAGAGAGAGAGAGAGAGAGAGAGAGAGAGAGAGAGAGAGAGAGAGAGAGAGATGCTTCTTGCCATCGTACATGTACGCTTCTTGCCACCCGAGAGAGAGAGAGAGAGAGAGAGAGAGAGAGATCATAGAGACCAAAGGCCTCTCCAAATACCTCCATCCATCCGTACTACCAGATCGACTATGATGGTCTACTGAGGGTCCCCAAACCTACACCCCATCATAGCTGATGTAACCAGAGTGTCAAAAAGCCAGAGCTTTGTTCGAGGTTTTGCACAAAGCTCTCTGGATGTGGTGCTACGCTACTGTACTGAGTGAGCGAGTGTGTGTGTGTGTGTGTGTGAGAGAGAGAGAGAGAGAGAGAGAGGGAGAGAGAGAAGGGAGAGAGAGACCTTTGCATTGAGTGTGTGCACGAAAGAGATGGAGAGCTCTAAGTCCTCCTTTCAATTGGGTGTCAATTGGTGCAGACCTTTCGCTATGAGCTTGTGAAATGAGCTCACTTTTCATTTCCCAACTTGATGACACTTCTGGTATGGTTTCTAATGTTGGCTTAAGAGAGGTTGGGCCCCGAGGAATAGGTGGTGGTGGTCCCTCAAGTATTGACTGAGCTTCCCTAATGAGTTGCTGATGTACAGCTAGATTGATCTTCTCCTCACGAGGGTTTGGGTATTCTTGAAGCTTCTTGGGTAGCTCAGATAAAGCTGCAATGCGACTTCTATGAGCATCAATGATGGCATCTAGAGTCTCATTCACCTTATCCACAAAAACAGAACCCCCAGAACTATCCTCGGTCGTACTAGTCTCATCTTGCTTAGCACTAGGCCCAGGTTGAGGTTGATGTTCCTCATGCACTTCTTGGGATGTAAAAGTTTGATCCCTCATGTTTTGTTTAGAGGCATCTTGAGAACTAATGGATGCACTTTTAGTTCGCTTGTTTCGGTTCTTTTTCCTCCTAGTGGTCTTTTTTCTATTGGACTATAGGGTCTTGTCCACTTGATTTGTCTTTGCATCCCTAGTTCGAGGTGTCTCATCAGTTTGTATTTTGGCATTTTGTGTCTGTGATCTAGTCATGACTCTAAGTGGCACGACATCCTCATTCTCAGATGAAGATGGTGATGGAACTGCCCTTACAAGGTTGAGTGAGACCTTTGGTTGAGAGGTGCCTTCCTCATGTGGTTTCAGCAGACAATCCTTTGGGAAGTGTTCTACACAACACTCTAGACAATATCTTTCAATTGGTGGAAACTGTTGTACTGTTGTATTGGATCGAGATGTTTGCCTTGAGCGATGTGGACAATCACGAGCCCAATGGGGTTCTCCGCACTCATAACAGGGGCCCATTAGTTTGGCTTCTACTTTCCTTTGCTGCCATTGACCTGAGGGGCCTGGAGTCCTAGGTTGGTAGCCGCCTAGCAACATTAAAGAGTTTTGTTCCCCTGGTTGACCAGTGCTGGGCTTGGGTATGCGGGACTTTCAAAGAGATTTTCCTTGGATGTATATGATGTGTATTCCTCCTCCACATAGCCTAGGTTTACCAAGTCTCTACACATATTTGAATTGTCGTAATCAACAACCCTCATAGGAGCAGTCCCAGGAGCAGGAGGTTGAGCACCAAGAACAGGTCGTGCTTGCTCTTGTGCCATCAGTGGCTTACGTTCAAAATTAGTATACTGTTGATACATTTGTGAAGCCCCTCCACCCCTTGGCTGCTCACGCTCCTGTCTCATTCTTGCAATGCGAGTACATTCCTGTGTGGTATGGGTAAAGTTCCAAGCACAGGCTTGGCACCACTTCTTTGTGGGTTGGTTTGTGACTAGAGGAGAAAAGGTATTACATTCCTCTGTTTTATGGTTACCGCCACATGCTCCACAAAGATGAGGACCTGTAGGAAGTACACTCCTCATTCTCTGCTGCTATTGTTGTGGTTGCATGAGTGGACGATAGGTCTGTCCCAATCTCCTTAGTACTAGGTTAGCTATCTGGTTTGGATTTACTAGCGCGCTAGACCCTGAACTTTGTTCATCACCCCACTGATCTCTAGGTTTCACCTCAGGGCCAGAACCGTCTTGGAATTTGAAGTTATCGGTGAAATCCATAGCATCATGGCAACACTCATTGAAATTTGTATGCTTCTTCGCATAGAGATGTGTATGTAGTGTTGAATTTTTGAGTCCTTTTAAGAAGAGAGAAATTAATTGACTTTGGGCGGGCTTCTCATCTTCTGGGCAACGATTAATGTACTGCTTCATTCTATTTACACAGTCTCTAACACTCTCATTCTCACCTTGCTTGAAAGAGTAGATGTGTGCTACCGTGTCATGTTGAATTCCCATCAAGGAAAAAGCAGCAATGAATCTCTCTTCCAAAACTCGTAAAGAAGATTTGTCTGAAGCCTCTAATGCCTGAAACCAAGCAAGGGCCTTTCCCTCAAGAGTAAGCCCAAATCCTTCAATTTGAGTATGTTTATCAGCCACTTGCTCAGCTCGAACTGCTTGCCTAAATGCTGCTACATGGTCGTATGGATCTCCCGACCCTTCGTACTTCTTTACCAGTTTCTGAAGAGTTGATGGCCTTACTTGTCTTGAATACTCATCATAGGGCCTACGGCCTCTCACTCTTAGTGGGAATTGTTCCTCTCTTTGGTAAGATGGTCCACATGCATCCCAAATTGGTGTGGGTACCCTATTACCAGCCTCACCAAACCCCTCCAAAGATCTTGTCGCCCGCATTTCAGGAGGTGCATTTATGGGAGGCCGAGTTGGCTCCGCTCTCCTCCGATTGTCATAATGAGAAAGATGTTGTTGTGGCGTGACCGGTGGTCACACATTTGGTGTAGGACTATATCTTGGTGCTAGAGTTGGGCTACTAGCAGTGGTCCACTTTGATATTGGTCCCTCTCTAGTGAACTCTCGTAGGGGAGGAGCAACAGTTTCTCCAAGAAAGGCTGTCTCTCCTGGTTTAGCTGTATTTGTTGAGAACACTTCCATGAATAATGGTTGTCCTTTCCACGTGAGTTCCCGAATCTCCCTCCAATCTAAGGTTCGATATTCATTGGCCCATTTATCAACTATTCTGTTCATGTGTCCTGCAAGCTTCTCAACTACCACCACCAGTGCTAGAGGAAGATCGAGCTGTGGCAATCTAGTTGTGGCATAATATCCCTCTAACGAGTCCTTATAGACCTCTTGAAGTGGGTCATCCTGTAAGACCTTTGTCATTGGAATTTGTCGTACAAACTCCCATTGGCTTTCAGCCCCCTGATCCATTTTGTTCTTGCCTTTCCTATCCCTTTCCAAATTTAGACCTACAAGAAGTAAATCATCTTTGGATGGCTTTGAGGACTGGGCATTGGATGGTCCAACCAGTCATCTCTAGACTCCCTTGCTCTAGAAAGCTTTGATAAGTCTAAGAACTCGGTTTTAGAGAGCTCCCCTAATTTGTCTACATTTTCTGGATGGTAGGTGACTTCGTAGAGCGAACACCATCTCCACCCATGTACATGTTACCCTGGTCATTGACTAGAGGTGCTCTATCAAGTTCTGAGAAAATGTCTGCGATCTTAACAAGATACCGTTATTATGGATCCCTAAAGATCTCAGCTCCTTGAGCATTCGTGTAGACATATTGGAGTCTCACATTGAGTGTTAACCCCATGGTGTCGGCTTCCAATGGATTAAAAGATCTTGTGGGTGTTCTATTTGGGGCTAAGGGATGACTATTTGACGGCCCTAGATTGTCCATGGATAATGAACTAGTTGTTCTGGAGGAAAGGGTGTCGGATTGGGATTCAGAAAGGGTTTCAGCAATATCTGCCAAATTTTCCTACCGATTGGGTCCCACTTTCCTGCATAGGTACTCTAGAAGGTGCCCTAGACCCTATGGCAGAATCTATAAGGCGTCCCGATCGCAAGTGCATAAGGCCAAATTTTTTTTTTGGGTTTTTTATGTGTTTTTTTTCTTTTTTGTTTTGTTTTTGTTTTTGTTTATATATATATATATATATATTTTACCCTACCTAACCACTAAATGCAACTAAAATGAATATGTGTATAAATACCTATCCTATTTTTTTGATTTTGATTTTATTATTATTTTATTTTTTTAAAATGATTTTATTTTTTTACTTTTTTTTTCTAATTACAAAAAATATGAATCACCCTAAAAAAATACTAATTATGCACAAAATTACAAAAATTTTAAAACAATGCAAGTAACCCTAATTATGTAAAAATTACAAAAAATAAAAAATTACAAAATATGCAAGAATATGGACTCCTAAAAAAAACACATAATTTATAGAATTTTATTTTTATTTTTTTTTCTTTTCTTTTCTTTTCCTTTTTTTCTTTTGTTTTCTTCTCTTTTTTTATTTTTTTTATTTTTTTTGTTTTTTGTTTTTTTGTTTTTTTAGAAAAAAAAACTAATAAATTTTGTACTAATATGAATTACGCTAAAAAAATACTAATTTTGCACACAATTTACAGAAATTCTAAAAAAATGCAAGCTACTTTAATTATGCAAAATTTTACAGAAAATTAAGAAATGAAAAATGGACTCAAAATACGAAAATAATAGATGTTTTCTTGTTTTTTTTAATATTTTTTTAATTTTTTCTTTCTTTCTTTCTATTCTCTCTTTTTTCGTTTTTCTCTTCTTTTTTTTTTCACTTTTCTCTCTTTTTTTTAAAAAAAAATTATATTTTTTATTGTTTTGTTGTTTATTATTATTATTATTATTATTTATTTAAAGAATACAAAAACATGAAAACTTAATTTTTAAAAAATAAAAAAAATAAAAAAATAAAAATGTACCAACCTTATCCACTCGCCGCCTCGCCAGATTCTTCGCCGGCACGCACGTGCTTCCTTGCGGCGCCTTCTGCCAGCTGCTCGTCTTCTATGGCTTCACTCCACGCTGCAGCGCTGCTTCTCTTGCAGCTACCCACACGGACTCTTCTGCAAGCTGCGCCCGTGCCCAATGCAGACGCCCCCCACGCAACGCTCTGCAGCCTCTGCTCCTCAGTCGCTCTCCCTCAGCCACTTTTGCCAGCCGTCTGCTCCTCTTCTGCTACTCCACGTTGCTGCTTGCTACAGCCCGCCCAAGCTATAGTTGCTGTCCGGCTCAAAAGATACAGTCAGAGCCGGCCTCCTATAGTCTTTTTTTCTTCGCCGACCTTTGTGTGTTTTTCTCTTTTTTTATATATATATATAAAAGCTTCCACGCAGGTCCTTCCACGCAGGTCCTTCCGCCTCTTCCACCTCCACGGCCTTGGCCTTCAGCGTATAAATATATATATATATATATATATATATTTCTTTGCTTGTGCAGACTTTTACCTTCTCTCTTCACAGCTCGACCGATGCAGACTTTTACCTTCTCTCTTCACAGCTCGACGTCACACAACCGCCCCCCACAGTCGCTTCTGCAAGATGCGCCCCCTTCAATGTATAAATATATAAATATAAATATAAATATATATATATATATATTAAAAAGCCGCCTCCAACACTTCTTGCTGGATGATGGAAGGAAAGATGAGGGCCGCGTCACAAAGCCCTCCCAACCGCAACACAAAAAACACAAATGTTAGTGTTTTAGTTGATTAGTGACAAAAGGTATGCCAAAAAATACAAAAACAGAAAGTACTTAAACCTAATTAATGGCGGGATTTCTCTACCGCAATGGGGTTTTAATTTTTTTTGCTTCTAATCAAAAAACAGAAAACACACAAGGTGCCCTTGAGATCACACACTCAATGCCCTTGCAAACTCTACTCTAATCTACCCTAATCCACGATTTTGCAATCAATGGAGCACTTAGTAAGAAGTAATGGTTAACACCCTTCACTAACTTAGGTGTGCGTTCCCCGGCAGCGGCGCCATTGTTTGGGACATCATAGCATAGTGGAGGCTACACTCCAACCCACACACTTTGTCAATCCGTGAATGCAACCCGGTTAGCGCATAGAGGCTATCCCGAATGGGAGAAGATTAGTTAACCACACACTAATGACTTCTAGTCCTACTCAATCCTTCTTCAACACTCAAGCAATCAATCTAACATAATCAACGCATCAAGATTA
>NC_141074.1:2690000-2832500 GCF_041138505.1 Cibotium barometz
CAAGTTTGAGCCTAAGTGAGGCTTGAACTTGAGTATGAGCCTCGTGTAGGATAAGAAGATCAAACTCTCATATAGAACAAGAGGCTCAAACTCAAATTTGAGCCTTGTGTAGAACTAGAGGCTCAAACTTGAGTTAGAAACTATATTATAGCATGCGATCAGAAGTTAGAAGGGAGGGGGGAAATTTTAAGAGGTGTGAGCATGAAAAAAAAGAAAAGTACTATGCAAGAGAGTGGAGGGTAATGCCCAAAAAAAAAAACAAATTTTCAAGCACACAACAAAATAGAGATAGGGAGGGTGAGAGCAGAGAAACCTTGATCGGGACTGTGTGCTCTGTCCGCAAAGGCGATTTGTTCGTGCATGCTCTGTGTGCACCCTGCTCTGAACAAGTTGTCCTTATAGACTATGTACACACAGTCTTTTTGATGGCGGTGATAAAGACTACAGTTGTGCGCGCTTGAAAGCTAGATACGCTCTATGTATCTCGTCGCCAAAGACCAACCCCCGCGTTCTGTGCTTTGCGCGCTTGAAATCTAGATGCGCTCTGTGTATGTCAAAAAAAATGGTATGTGCTCTGCGTATGCTAGGATTTTTTTATAATTGTTTATATTCAAATGGCCGACGTGTTTATTGGGCGTCGTGTGAAAGGGCTTCCTTTGAAGGTATAGTGTGAAAGGCCCCTTAATTTTAAATTTCAAAATTCAAAATTTGAGGGGGAAGCCATGGAAGAAGCAAGCAGGGTACTCCCTCTCCCTCTCTCCTTGCCCATGTGGGCTCGCTCTTCTACCCACGCCCTCATTGGCCTCTCTGCTATGCTACCCCCCATGCCCTCTCTTTGCTGCTCCACCCACGCAGGGCCTCTTTTCCTACCCATGCCCTCTCCTCCCTCTCTTCCTCTCTCCTCCCTCTCTTCTTCTATGGAGATGGAGCAACTCCATAGAGCAACACGCGGGGCCTCTCTTTGCTGTCCTATCCTCTTCTATGCACGCCCTCTGTTCCTCTATGTCCTCCCTCTCTTCTTCCATGGAGATGGAGCAAAGAAAGCAAGAGTTTATGGGCGGTAAAACTTATGTCCTCCCTCTCTTCCTCCATGGGGATGGAGCAAAGAAAGCAAGAGTTTATGGGCGGTTAAACTTCTATTCCAATTCTGGTTTCTTTCCCCAAGGTGGTAAAACTTCTATTGCAGTTCTAGTTTCTTCCCCCAAGCCCAAGTTTCTTCACCAAAACCGAAGCCGAAGTCGAAGCCCAAACCCGGTCCCGGTCTTTTGATAGTAGTTATGCACCACTATTATATATATAACCCTACCTACATAAACCCAATTTAGCTTTATGGGATTACTTAGAAATCCCTCTCCCTCCCCTCATCCTTCGGCCCAAATGTCTATTGTAGAAGAGTAGGCTCAAACCCAAGTTTGAGCCTCAAACTTGGGCTTGAGTCTTGTGAAACACACAAGGCTCAAACCCAAGTTTGAGCCTCAAACTTGGGCTTCAGTGATATAATTGTGCATGATGTGGATCTCCCTTTGTTGCAATGGCCCTTGATGCCTTTTCCTTGAATTACTACCATGTTTTTCCCATCATTTCCTTTCTACATATGTGTATATCCCAAAGTGTATATGCTGAAACGAACGTGTATCTATCAATATGCATTTTTTTGTAATTTTGAAGACATCCCCTCATTTCCTATGATGTGTAGAAGCTAATGATGTCACACCCATTTCAAACGAGTTTTTTCAAGTAGTTTATTTGCCATGTTTTTTGCTCAGACTCAGACTTTGGCAGCAATTTTTGCTCTTGTGCCCACATTGAAGCTCTAAAAGTGATTTTGATGCTATGGCATGTTATTTTGATGCTATGGCATGTTAGTCCCATGTTAGATGTATCCCCCCATGTGGTTAGTTTGTGAATTGAACCCCCCACTTGGAGTAGATCTAAGATTTTTAATTTTTTGCCACTTAGGCAATCTATGGTCCGTATGCGCAACGGTAGTACATTGGGTACATTTGGAGAGCCCAAACGCTCTCCGAATGCACCCAATGCTCAATGGTTGAGCATTGGGTGCATTCAGAGAGCGTTTGGGCTCTCCAAATGTACCCAATGTACTACCGTTGCGCATACGACCATTGAGCATTGGGTGCATTCGGAGAGCGTTTGGGCTCTCCAAATGTACCCAATGTACTACCGTTGCGCATACGGACCATAGATATGGTCCGTATGTACTACCGTTACGCATACGGACCATAAATATGGTCCGTATGCACATAAATATGGTCCGTATGCACAACGGTAGTGCATACGGACCATATCTATGGTCCATATGCATTTATGGTCCGTATGCGCAACGGTAGTGCATACGGACCATATCTATGGTCCGTATGCGCAACGGTAGTACATTGGGTACATTTGGAGAGCCCAAACGCTCTCCGAATGCACCCAATGCTCAATGGTTGAGCATTGGGTGCATTCGGAGAGCGTTTGGGCTCTCCAACGAATGCACCCGTTGCTCAACCCCATTGAGCATTGGGTGCATTCGGAGAGCGTTTGGGCTCTCCAAATGTACCCAATGTACTACCGTTGCACATACGAACCATATCTGGAGATCATTTGGGCTCTCCAAATGTACCCAATGTATTACCGTTGCGCATACGGACCATAGATTGCCTGAGTGGCAAAAAATTGAAAATCTTAGATCTACTCCAATTGGGGGGTTCAATTCACAAACTAACCACATGGGGGGATACATCCAACATGGGACTAACATGCCATAGCATCAAAATCATTTTTAAAGCTTCAATGTGGGCACAAGAGCAAAAATTGCTGCCAAAGTCTGAGTCTGAGCAAAAAACATGGCAAATAAACTACTTGAAAAAACTCATTTGAAATGGGTGTGAAATCATTAGCTTCTACACATCATAGGAAATAAGGGGATGTCTTCAAAATTGCAAAAAAATGCATATTGATTTAAAAAATCCAAAGTACTTGGACTTCTCACCCAAATCCTTCCGAAAACCAATAAATATAGAGACTCCATCATTGCATTTTCTTAGAGAAAAAAAAGTGGATTGAACACTATGCCCATGCCTCTGGCAGGCCAAAGATGATTGTTAAAAACCACTACCTAGTCCCTAGAGTGGATGATTAGCTAGACAAGCGTAAAGGTGCAAGTGTTTTCAATAAACTTGATTTGAAATAGGGCTATCATCAAGTCTACATGGATTCATTTGACATATTTAAAAATGTATTTTGCACACAATGAGGACACTATGAGTTCAATGTCATGCCCTTTGGACTCAGTCATGTCCCTACTACTTTTGCGTGCATAATGAACATATTTTTTAATGACCATCAAGACTTTGTTATTGTGTTTTTTGATGACATATTGGTTTTTAGTCACCCTCAAGAAGAGCACCAAGAACGCTTTTCACCTCTTGAGAAAAAATGAATTGTATGTGAACCCAGATAAAAGCCAATTCTTACAAACAAAAATTGAATATTTAGGTCGGATTGTCTTAGCACATTGCATAAGAGTAGACCCTAAAAAGGTCCAAACTGTTCAAAATTGGCCTACACCTAAAAATTTTAATGAAGTTAGAAAGTTTCTAGGTGTATCACACTTTTGTCATAAATTTGTTAAAAATTTCTCACGCATTTCCTTGTTGTTGACTGTACTACTTCTCAAGGTGATAGCGAGCATAAACGGTTTGAAACATTGTTGGGATCCTTTTTTGGCTTAGTTTTGTGGAATTTATATATGGATGCATGATTAAGGTTACGGATGCCCAATGCCCTCGGCATAGTGGTTGGCCTTGACCACTTGTGTACATACTACAATGTATCCCTTTGTCAATACCTTATCGGGAGGTTGGATGTTGGAATTGACTTCTTTCTTTCTCTAGTATTGCTCTAAATTTTATGTAAACATGGTTTTTGTTTGGACAAATTCAAATGCAATATGGTTTAGAGTTCATTTCACATGGAAAGTATGATGCACAAGATTGCATGGTATCTAGGATGTTGTGGTGTGTATCTCATAAAATCTAGCTATGATGCCTATAAAAAGTGATGGGAAATTATTTGGAAAGCTTAATTATGCTGTCAAAAGGAATCTTGAAAATTTTGGTAACATTTGGTGTCTGTTTGATCAAATTCCCCCTTTAAGGGATGTTTTTTATGTGAAGAAATGGCAAGAAATGTAGTAGAGCCGACATATTTTGGGGGGTTTTGGTAAAAAAGGAATCAAAAGTTCCACATCACTCAAGATTCTGTGATTTTTATAAGTGAGGACGTTTTATGAACAAGAAAACCAGCCCATCTCTCTCTCCTGGGGGTTGCACAAGGGTTTCTCCATGTTTGGAATGACAAGAGTATGAATTAAAGCTTATTAGTGTCAAATAAGTGATTATGAAAGTTTTTAAAGTGTGTGGCTTTGCGTGTTCATGGAGAATTAAGGACAAAGGAGGAGGCTTGTTTTGCACAATTTGTGGGTACAACTATGCAATTAGAGGTGATAGATATATTTGGAACAAAAGATTTGGGAGGGAAGTGAATTATCTATGCTTTAGATAGTGGGTTTTTTGGGCCAATCATGTTGTATGATTGAATGAAATTTTCTTTCTTGGTCGTGAGTGATGGCTACAAAGCAAAACCTCTAAGTACCTTAACTTGCTTTGTAGACTATTTATGGTTAGCAATTGCTTGAAAATCCTAAAAGTCAAGGCTCAAGTTGATTAGAGGAAGAATCATTCATGTGTTTTTTGTGAAGGTTTTATGTCAGAAAAGTTTTAAGCAAGATTGGGTTTGCGAACAAAGAAAAGGTTTTGTTGATGTGCTTGAAGCTTTGACTCCTATTTGCTCATGTTGATGTGCTCATGAGCCTTTTTCCTCTTGTTTTAAGCCTTTTATCATGCTACTTGTGGTGTTCTTGTTTTGGGCATGTGTCGCTAAGTATTTGGTGTTTGGTTGTTGTTCGTACCCCTTATATGTCTCTTCAATTCTAAGGTTGGAGGGTGAGTGGCTAGAGAGGCAAAGTTTTCATTTCTTTTATCACCACCCAACAACTTTTGGTGCCCCCACTAAGGAGCTTTCTCAAGTTCTTTCAGCTCACAAGGAAGTTACTATCACATTTAATTATCCAAAGCTCCATCGTGAAGATGTCTCACTTTTCCTAGACTAGATGGAAATTGCTTGTACAAGCAATCATATAGTGTATCTTGCACAGGTCTTGAGGCTCTTATAGATATGTGTCAAAGGGGATGCACAAAAATGGTTATAGCCCTTTACGATAAAGTTGGTTGCTATAGACCCACCAATAAAAGTTACAGTGGAGTCTTTAAAAGAGTCCTTAAAGGTTGAGTTTTGTAAAGTCAATGATTTTGAAAAGACTTGGAATGCCATATCAAGAGCCTATGAGACAGGGTGAGATTAAGTCACTAAAGTCTTATGTGAAGCAATTTGTGGACCTATGGGAGAAATTATATGGGGCCCTTGTGTCAGAGCACCCCGCCCACATGATGAAGAAAGACCATTGTTTGGAGAGTTTAAAGCCCAATTTGTGGTGAAAGGTGGAGCTAAAAAAGCCTACAGCTTTTAAGGATGCAGCGTGTGCAACAAAAAGTAAGGAATGGAAATATCAATAGCTAACCCAAATGGGGATGGGGGTTCCTAAGATCAAGATAGAGACTAGGAGAATGGAAACTATTCCTATTCTTATTCCAAGTGTGATTTGAGTTGCAGCAATTCATGTGACTCACGGCTACAGTGCTTGCAACACCTGTTAAAGACAACAAAATGAAAATGGATTTGAAGCAGATGGTGGACCTCATGAAGAAATTCACCCTAAATTTAATGAACTACTAGTGGTAGAGGGTTTTATGGTGGAAGAGTGAGGTTCCCAGTCACTTGTTATAATTACAAGGAACTTTGTCATTATTCTCCATAATGCAACAAACCACCGGGGATGTGTTTCCTTTACCATGGTCCATCATAAACCCCCTACAGGTCCAATGATTATGGAATTGAGATTAAAAGTGAAGCAGGTCCTAGCAGATTCAGTGCAGATGAGAAGGGTAAAGCCAAGGCCATAAATGTCATCACTTTAGAAAAAACCAAGTAGGTAGAACCAGATGTTATGCCAATTGAAAAGAGGACTACTTAAGAGAGAGAAGCTAACAAAGGGATTACAAATCCAAGCAAAAAGAAAGGCAAAATGAAAGAAGCTAATGATGCAACAAATAAGAAAAAGAAGAGACGTTAAAGGAAATTTCAAACTTCAGAGTTTCCATTGGGGTGTTAGCGGCTCGCCACGAGACGGACGTCTATAGTATAGCATACATGCACGAACATAAATATGTCAATACAAGGGAAGTGACCCGACTAGCAAGTGGAGGCTACGAGAGCTTGTCAAGGCTCACGGTATTCACACACATAGAAGAGGGCAAGCTACTAACACATTCACATACGCACACACATTCTAGCAAAAAGGACAAATCCTATTCATAGACACACACAATGCATGCTAAGGATTAAAGAGGAAGTGTGGGGAGTTGTGGGTTCACCTAATGGCTCAATGCATCCAAATGGAAGCTTTAATGGAAAGCTTACACACACACACACACACAAGAGGGAGACACTCTCTCTCTAATGTATACACAAAATTGAAGCTACCATAGCCTAGAGCAACCCAAGGCTACACCATTGAACCATTTACACACATTAAAACTTCATTAATCAAAGATTAATTACACACACACACACTCTTTAACCTAAAGAACACACACACATTAGCTACTCATTCCTTAATCCAAAACAAATGATTAGGCAATAGAAATGTAGACAATGATGGAGGCAAGAACCTTTCTTTGCATTAGAGCGGAAGAATGTACACAAATCGCGTGTAGGAAGCGCCGCAAGATGCTTCTCTTCTCTTTTAGTGAGCTCCTCTTAGTTTACACGATAGAATTAGGATCCTTCTAAAAACCTAGCTCATTGACTTATATACTTCCTAGGCTTTTTAGAAAACTGACTTTCACGGTGAGTGTCCGTTACTTACAAGCTGGAAGCCTTTTAGCCCCGAATTACATGACCATAATTAATTACAAGGCTTTGACGGGAAAGTATTTTAAAATACACAGCTTTTTACAGGACTCAAAAAAATAATAATCTTTGCCGATTTCCCGCGCTCGTTTCTGTCTTTGTTGCTTCTTCTTCCTGCTTGTCTTTACTCTTCCTTCTCGCTTGCTCCATGTACAACTTTCTTCACTTCTGGCTTGCTGAAACACTCCCCCCCTCCTATTGAAGTGTCTGTCCCTGGACACTTCCATTTGTTTTTGTAGGCATCAAGGGTACTGCTTTGTTGCGGTGTGCTTCTTGTGACAGTTGCTGATGTTTTCAATCTGGTGGCTTCCACTTCTTGTGCTTTTCTTCTTGATGGCTTTGGTTGTCTGCCTTGATCTGCCTGTTATGTTAGGTTCTTCGTTGTGTCTCCATCTCGTCTTCAAGCTTGGATTTGCAATTCTTGAACATTTGAAGGCTGGCAAGTAATTTGACTTTATGTGGCCAACTTTGAGATTAGAGCACAAGTATTATTGGTGGTAATGTAAAAAGGAAAATAAAAAACAATAAAAGGGAATAAAAGTTTAGGTCTAAAACCTAGATATATCAAAGGGAAAAACCTAGTAGGAAAAAGTGCCTTTCATTTCAGATCTTATTAGTGATGGTGTTTATGAGCATATAGTAGAGAAAGTTATGTTATGCTAAGTTCTTCATAAGTGGATGGTGTAGGGTGTAGTGCATTGGCAGTGCATGGGTTTAGCAATTGAAGAGTGCCTAATGCTTGTGTCCAAGAGTGGGACACCCTAGTATGCATACACAAAAAATGCAATTAAAACTTTATGCAGTGCAAGAGAAAATTCATGATGGGTACTTTGAGAAGTGGATGTAACCATTAGAGCACTATAAGTTGCTTCAATAGCTGCCATCTCTTCTAAAAGGGCTTTTGTTGTTGAGGTTTCTCAGCTCATCTCACTGTGCATTTGTGCGTGAGTGTAGAACTTCTCGGCCACTCCTCCGACTCTTAAAGTAGTAGAATTATACTCTTATGCTCATCTCATCCAGCATGAGCGACACAGTTCTCTAGCTCAACTCTCTAGGTTAAGCTTATACCTATTAACTAAGACGCATACACAGAGTCTAGTAGGACTAAAAAGCTTTTGGGACCGATGCTTTGCTCATTTAGTGGCTTAGCTGGCCGACTCTTGACTCTTATGTCCCCAGCTGGGTGATGACTTGGACTTTTACAAAATGTTCTCTGAATAGCTTAGAATGATCATGATGTCCGAACAATTTGTTGTTGATCACTTGGAAGTTAATTTTCATCTATTTCTAAGTTTGAAAGCTTCGATGGCATCCTGAAGAGATGCACTGTTTTGTAGATACTTTAGTTGCTGCATGGCTTGTTTTAGTGCAAAGATGCCTTAACTTCTTAGGTGAGCTGCTTTTCTTTGATGTTTTCTTTGATGTATCTCCCCCCTCTTGTTCTTAGCATAATTGACATGTGCAGGTGCATGGGTGTCCAAGAATGTGCCTAATGCATGGCCGTGTAATGTGGCCCTATATGCGTACATAGTCAATGCATTGTTAACAACATGCGGTGCAAGAGGAGGATCTTGGATCAATTGGATCCAAGGGTTGTTGATGATGAGCCTTGTGAAGCTAAATACTTCTCTACTTCACGTAGTACATCAAGCCTTTGTTGTTCTAGTAGGTAAGTAAACTGTTGTACAACATTTGTACAATACCTTGGTACCATGGTTTCCACTTTTGAGAAGGAAGTAGATGTTACCTGTGTAGTTAGTGGCTTTGGTACCCACTTTCCTTTCTCCTGTTTGGTTGCATTTGTTGATGGCCTGCTGGCCGGCTGGCCGTGGCCTGCTGGGCCGGCTTTGACTTTTCCTTTTCCTTGGTTTCTAGCATTGCCATAGCTTTATGTGGTGGCTGATCATGTGCTTTCTTTGGTAGCCACACTTGTTTTGTTTGAGTGACCTTTGGAGACTTTGTTGGATTGGCATTGAAAGTCTGTTCAGGTCGAGGTTGGGTTGTCTTTGGCAGCCATATGTACTTTGTTCCCTCATGGTAGCTTTGTGCTTGGAGGGTTACCTTCTTTACCCACCTACTAGTTGTTCCTACTAGTTGTTCATTGAGAAGCCCACTGATTTGATGACTTTGACGTGTTCTTTTGCTTATGGGGCTCTCGTTGTTTTGGAACCTATTTCTCTGCTATCACCCTTGATTGGCGTTGTGGTGACTTTCTTTTTGTGATAGGGACTATTCCTTCAGGTACCCACATCTGTGATTGTCCTTGTTGTGCTTCCTTTATATTCTTGGGAATCCACACTTGGTTGCTTGACTTTGGCTTTCTTTGCTTTTGATGACCTTGCTGTGTTCCCTTCAATCTCTTCGTTGGTCGTTTGTTGACTGATTGGCACTGTTTTAAGGGTGCTACCACCTTTGTTCTTTGTTTCGTAGTGTGCTTTCCTTGGCGGTAAGGTACCCACAAAGATTGGTTTCCTTTCTGAGCCGCAACAAGCGCCTTGGATATCCGAATTCCTGTGTATTGTCTTGGCTCCTGCCTCGGGGGGGTCACTCGTATAAATATGTAAGTATCACGTGGGTTCAACAGAAGGACATTTTAAATATTTAAAACTTACAGAAATATATTTACAGAGGGGATTTATTTATTGTATTTTGAAAAAAAATTACAGATTTTAATAGGAAAGGGTATATTATATTCACTTAAAAATTCACAGATAAGGGACTTTTAAAATAGGCCTTGAACGCACGTGATATAGAGGATTTACATATAGTGACCCCCCCGAGGCTCCTGCTTGTTTTACCCACCTGTCGTTTTGTTGACTTTGTTGTCTCTTCCGTTGGCTTAGCAATTGGTGGTAGGTGGGGTATATTTGAGATGTTTGGATCTTCATCAAAGCAGTGATTGTCTGTGTTGGCTGTGTATCCATCTCATCATCAGTGTCTGATTCGTCCATGTAATATTTATTGGAAATGAATGATTCGAACATTGTATCACCATTCATCTCAAATTCTACTCCGTCCTTCTTCCAATTGTGGCGTGCGTTGTACTTTCTTTGCCATGGGGTTCTCAGAATCACTGGCATGTTTGTCTTTCCTGGCTTCATGACATAGAATCTATGTCGCACATTAGTTTTATTAATGAAAATATCAAGATGAAAGTAACCAATGCTGCCCGTTTTATTGCACGTAAATGTAGTCAACTTTACGTTTGTTGTCTCAAGTGTTGGTTGGTTTTTGAGAGACTGCCATTTGTCATAGCTCAAGGTGTTTAAATCTGCCCCAGAATCAATCAAAGCATATGTCATTAGGCGCTCTTGGCCTATATAGACTATGACTTGTGGTCTGACTTGAAAGTCTTTGCCATCAAGGCTTCACTATAAAAGGGGAGGGTCTTTACCGCGTTTATAGCCCCCCCAATACAAAGGATTTTTTAGAGGTCTAAATTTACGGATATGCGGTAATGCCCGTTGCAATGGATCACACGGTAATAAGCTCGGTAATAGTCGCGGTAATAAGCTCGGTAATAGTCGCAGTAATAAGCGCGGTAATAGTCGCCATAATATTACCATTTAAAAAAAATAAAAATTGAGATGACCATTTGGATGGGCCCATAGCTGGACCCATTCAAATGGTCATCTCAATTATTTTTTTAATATATAATTAATTAAATGCACACACTAATTAACAATGTTTAATTAGTGTATGCGTGCACATATTAGTGTGCGAAAGTGTTTGCACATACTAATAGTGTGCATGCATACACACTAGCGCTCATTAGTGTGTGTATGCACACACACTAATGCAAACATTAGTGTGTGTATTCACACATTGGTCATGGGTGTGTGGCACACATTGTGTGCATGCGTATACACTTATGTGAGCATTAGTGGCACACATTGGTGTGTTTGCCATATATTAGTGTGTAATTAGTATGTAATGCACACACTAATTAATATGTGCGCATGTACACTAATGTGTTTGCCACACATTAGTGTGTAATTAGTGTGTGCACACATACACATTAGTATGCGCATGTACACTAATTAGTGTGTGTGTGCATGTACACATTGGTGTGTTTGCCACACATTAGTGTGTGGTAAACACCCTAATTAATGTGTGCATGCGCATACACTAATTTATGGGTAATTAGTGTATGTGCATGCACACATTGGTGTGTTTATCACACATTAGTGTGTGCGCATGCCACATATTAATGTGTATTTACTATGTAATGCACACACTAATTACACACACTAATAGTGTATGCATGCATACATTGGTGTGTTTGCCACTAATTAGTGTGTAATTAGTGGTGGCAAACACACCAATGTGTAATGTATACACTAATTACATACTAATTAGTGTCTAAAGTATACACTAATTACACACTAATTACATACTAATTAGTGCATAATTAGTGTGTAATGTATACACTACCTACACACTAATTAGTATGTAATTAGTGTATAATGTATACACTAATTATATACTAATTAGTGTGTAATGCACACACTAGTTAGTGTGTAGTTAGTGTGTACGCATGCTCACATTAGTGTGTGCTTGCATACATTGGTGTGTTTACCACACATTAGTGTGTAATGCACACACTAAATACACACCAATTAGTGTGTAATTAGTGTGTGTATGCACACATTGGTGTGTTTGCCACACACACATAAACTAATTACACACTAATTAGTGCAAAAGTGTGTACGCATGCTAATGTTAGTGTGTGCTTGCACACATTAGTGTGTGCTTGCACACATTAGTGTGTGCATGCACACATTGGTGTGTTTGCCACACATTAGTGTGTAATACACACACTAATTGCACCACTAATTGCACACTAATTAGTGTGTGTAATACACACACTAATTGCACACTAATTAGTGTGTAAGTAGCGTGTACATGCACACATTGGTGTGTTTGTCACACACACATACATATACACGTGCACAAACACACACACACACACACACACACACAAACACATATATGCATGTGTGTGTGTATGCACACATTAGTGTGTGCAAACACACCAATGTGTGCGTGCGCACACGCTAATGCAAACATTAGTATGTGCACATGCACGCATTGGTGTGTGCATGCACACAATGGTGTGTACATGCACACATTGGTGTGTTTGCACACACTAATGTGTGTATACGCACACACATATGCGTATATGTGTGTGTATATGTGTCTGTGTGTGTGTGTGTGTGTGTGTATGTGTGTGTGTGTGTGTGTGTGTAGAAAAGAAATGGACAATGCACTTACATTCGTTGATAGAAGATGTTGAGCTTTGGAGGATAGAGGGGGAGAGAGAGAGAGAGAGAGGGATAGTGAGCTTGTAAGAGGAGGGGAGGGGGGGTGGAGAAGATGGCTATGGCTATGACTTTCCCCTACTCCAACTCTTCATCTTGCAAGAAAGGGGGTAAAAATGCGGGGAGGGTTCGCCTTTGCCCCCTTTTTTAAAAAAATTTAAAAAGTGCGGTAATAAGTGTGGTAATAAGCGCGGTAATAGTAGGGGTAATAGTGGGGGTAATAGTCGCGGTAATAAGCGCGCTAATAGTCACGGTAATAAGCGCGGTAAAAATGCTTTCATTTAGAAAGGAGCTCTCTCTCTCCTCTCTCTCCTATTTTGCTTACTCTCTCTCCTCCCACGCAGTAAAGTAGCACGGTAAGCAGTCCGTCCTCTTGTAGTGGCACCTCGGATCCTCTTGGTGACGCCGTGGAAGAAGCACTACGAGGAATGCTCCACGTCCTTGCCACCATCAAGAGTCGCAAGAGCACCGACACCTGAGATCTCTCTCAACGCATGCATGCCAAGTGTACTGTCACTCACCTCGTGAACTATGCACCTCGGATCCTCTCGGTGACGCCGTGAAAGAAGCACTACGAGGAATGCTCCACATCCTTGCCACCATCGTGCTCTTGTCCACTTAGAACCAAGAAGAATTGGTCCTTTCAAAGATCCTGCAGGCATAACCAAACCAAAAGACTTGCGACCAAGCCCACATTATCTAGGTAGATACCACAAAGGGTGAAAGCATGCTAAGATGGCTCACTATTTGACCTTTTTTAGTAGAATTTATAGCAATTGGAGGAAAAAAGGTGGGGCATGGTATAGTTTTTGCAAATCCAGTTCAAATTTTGCGGACATTATAGATTTAGAATGTCCCCTTAAAGCTGTATCCATTGATAAATACAAAATTCCACATTCCCAACACATTTGGACATCAAGAGTGGCACTGCTATAGTGCTATCATAGTCCATATCTCGGACACAACTATTTGAGCCACCTTAGCATGCTTGTACCCCAAACCAAGCACCTTTACTTTTCTTCTATTTGAGCCCTTTACTCTCAAATCACTTGATTCTCAAGCTTGGGTTTACCTAGTTGACACCAAGTGACATATGAAAGCAAATCGTGTATGGCTGTGCCATCAAGCAATGCACTAAAAAGCATTTTGCCATACAGACTATCAAATTCAACACATTTTCTAGAAAGCAACGATGTGACTTCCTTGGTGATCTTGATTTTTGTTTGTTTGCTTACATCTATCTTTTCTTTTCCCTTCCAAAGAGTAAACTTCTTTGCCTCATCTTTCACTGGTGAAGATGGTTGTTCTTAAACAATGGTGTTTGCGTTTGAGCTCATGGGTGTGTAGAAGATATGGGTGGTTCAAAAACCAAACTATTTCTATTACTAATTGAAGCCTTGGTGCATTTTAGTCCCATTACAAAAGTTATGAGCTTTGTGAAATAAATATCTATAAAACCAGGCGATGGTTTCATTGGACTCTTCTCATTGATTTTTGGGCTAGTTGGTTTGGTTTGTTTCTCAACAGCTATTTCAGGAGGCAATGTTTTGAACATGTTCTTCCTCTCTTTCCTCTTGAAGTGCCTGATTTAGGCCTTTAAACTTGCCTTGCAAAGGTGCTAGCCTTCTTGTGCACTCTGCAATAAGTAACAACATCTGTTGCCAGTCTATGGGGTGCTACGTTTAAGTCAATAGGTCAATGAGCATATTTCTCTCAATTTCATAATCCCAATCATTACCCTTTAAAATACCTTTGGTTGGTATTCTAGGTTGATTTGACAGAGATACAATCTATCCACTAGAACGAGTGGGACTAGGAGGTTTGACTTGTTCAACATCAGGAGAAGACAAATGGTTTTGCTTATTCACTACTGAAGATTATGAAACTTGAGCTCGCATAGGTTGACTACTAGGATATTTTGACAATTCAGTCGCAAGCAAGGATCCTTGGCCTAGTACAGGGGCGTTGAAGCCTTGTACTTGACCTCGTTGGTACTATGCCGTTGAGTCAATGCAATCAAAAAGATATTGCAAATACTGCTTATCCAACGTAGCTCCAGATATGGCATACATAATATCAACCCAATATATCATATAAGACCTATTAGTGATCTTGTCAAAGAGAACTTGTGTATCTATTGTATAGATCCACTTAGTAGAATCTATGTTACCATGATTCCACGTACTCATTGGTCCAGTAAAAGCAATTTTTCACTACAAGAGGACGGGTTGTTTACCGTGCTACCTTACGGCGTGGGAGAAGAGAGAAAGAGAAAATTAGGAGAGAGGAAGGTCTTTGCTGAATTGTCGTGGTTTTGCCACCTGTATTACCACGTATATTACCGCCTGCATACCCACTATTATTGCGGTGACACGCAAAATTTCCGAGCTTATATCCTCTTCCATTATCGTGATTTATTACTTCACATTGTTTTTGTTTTTTAAAAGAATAGGAGGGGACCCCCCCTACAAGCTACTCAATTGTACATCCCATGGTGAATTTTTTTAGAAAGCATGCGCCCTCCCCCCCCCCCAACACACACACACACACACAAACTACATTGTACATCCCATGGTGACATTTTTAAGAAAGAATCACCGTACTATTTGTATAGTCCCTATTGCATCCTACTATGATAGTCGAATTGTTTGTATAGTCACTGTAGTAGTCTACTATCTTGTACTTCATCCTATGTTTCAAAAGAATGTTAAAAAAATCACACATGAGTTTTTTGTGTTTGAACTATACTTAGCGTTCCCATATACACATCACCAATGCATGTAGGAACATCACACACGGTTAATTCAAGCAATTGTGTGTGCGTTTATGTGTGTGTGTGTGTGTGTATGTGTGTCCTCTCTTCCCGAACATCGCACACATTTAACTTGAGCGATTGTATTCTCACAATCATCGCATCGAGATAAATTGAATTGAGAGAGAGAGAGAGAGAGAGAGAGAACCCAAGAAATCATACAAGCGATGGTTTATATTAATTCTCATCTTCTGAAGAGGAGAATGAAAATGAGCAAAATGAGGATCAACCTCACGACAACCCCCAAGACCCAGGAAGAAATGTAGCCAAGGACCTGAAGCTCAGAATGCCAGAGTATAAAGGAAAGAAAGGGAGGGATCCTCAGGTCCATGTACAAGCATTCGAAAGCTGGGCAACACTCAGAGGGCTTCCAAGATGGGACTGGAAAGTGTGCTTTCCCCAAACTCTATGCTCTATAGCACAGAAATGGTACTTCAACTACCCCCCTGAAAAGCTGACCACATACAAACAAACATCCAAGGCATTGGTTCAGTGTTTCAAGGAGGGGAAGTCTGACGAAGATTTGCTGAGCCAGCTAGGCAGGATCAAACAGAAGAAAGCAAGTGTCCGGTAGTTTATTGAAGAGATAAAAGATCTGGCCCGCTAACTATCATCTCCGCCTGCCAATAAGAGTCTGCAAGCGTGGTTCCTGAATGGGACTACCTTGAAAAGTCTGGCCAAGTCTGAAATCACCAACCCCACCAAATCCTTTGAGGACCTGGTTGAGCGAGCAGTAGAGATGGAGCGGAAAGGAACAAAATGCCAAAGAGAAAGCTCAAGTGACTCCAGCTCATCTGATGGGGGCAGTAGCTCTGATGAATCAACAGGTAAAGCCAAGAAACTGCAACATGAGCTGAAAAGACTTCGAATGACTATGGAAGAAATGTCAAGGGTAAGAACGAAGATGCCTTCCAAGGGGGAAAAGTGGTGTGTCCATTCAGGGAGAGCTCTCATGCTACCAGCAAATGTGTGAAATGTGACTACTGTGAAAGAAGGGGGCATGAGTGGGAGGCATGTGCGGTTCGACTGGCCGTCCCGGCAGTCAGACTTACCGCTCCAGTGGCCCAAGAAGCCCCAATGCAAGCGATAGCCTAGCCTTCCTATTACCGACTTGTTTACCCCAGACCGCCCCCAAGGAAGTTCAACTGTTGGAACTGTGGAGACGAGGGCCACATGGTAAGAGACTGCCCCAAGGAAGTTCAACTGTTGGAACTGTGGAGAGGAGGGCCACATGGTAAGAGACTGCCCCAAAACAATGGAAAAATCAAAAAACCCGGCAATGAACTTGGTACTGCTGGAAGTGGTAGCGGTCTCAAAAAAGATGCAGTCCAGGTCACCAAACATCTGAATATGAAGAAACCGCTAATGGAAGACCCAAGGCCACCCCCAAACTGGAAAAACGAAGAAAAAAATGGGCCAAGAAGTCCGTGCAGTCAAAACCCTCTGAGCCGACTAATCAACCAGAGCCGTTGGAATCTGAAGCGGTTAATGAATGTGAAATACAATCAAAGAAGTTGACCAATTCCCTTTCAAAAAAATTCTGGGAAGGGGTGATTGAGAGGATGACTAAGCTCTCACTAGAGCTTGAAAAACTCATCCAAGCCGTTCCAATGGCCAAAAAATATTGGAAGGAAAACCCCAAGGCAACCTATGAAGTTGACAAAACTGGCATAAGGGACGATCAGGCCCCAGTGTGGTGAAAGTGGAATGCAAAATTTGGGGACATTGGAAGCCCGTGGAGAGAGCATTATTAGACGGAGGGGCTGGAGTAAACATCATGTCTGAAAGGGTCCAGAAGCAGCTAGGACTCAAGTACAAGCCAGCACCCTTTAAGTTGACGATGGCCAATCAAACACTTCTCGAACCTTTGGGACTTGTAGAGGATGTGCCAATTCGAGTGGCGAATGTCAGATTTCAGGCCTCGTTCCTGATATTGGAGGTGGGCGACTCCTACGGTGTCCTATTGGGGAGATCTTGGCTGAGAACAGCTAAAGCTGTTCATGACTGGAGTACCGATGAGCTGACCCTAATGAGCGGAAATGCCAGAATAATGGTCCCCCGCAACTACTCAGGGGAAAGTCCTTAGGGCTAGCAGACCTGGTGACATTTATGTCACTGAGTCAGAGAAGTTGCTGAAAAAACTGAGAGAAAGCAGCATAGTGCCCTTGACAACTCTGGATTTAAATTGGTTGGCTGCTAAACTGAACCTGGCAGATCAACAGGAGATTCCCAGCTCACTTCATGCATGAGGAAGAGGGCCTCCGGAAACTGACTACCCAGGCCAACAAGGAAGTGATTGAGGAAGTGGAGGAGCTGGTAATAGAAGGGGACCCGACCAGAACAATTAAAATCAACAAGCAGCTGCCAGACACCTACAAAAAGGCATTTTCTGAGCTCTTCCATGAGTTCAAGGATGTGTTTGCTTGGGACCATATAGAGCTAAAGGGGGTAGATCTTGATGTATGCCAACACAAAATACCTCTGAAGATGGACGCGAGACCCATCAGAATGCAAAGGTATCGAATGAATCCAAATTATGCCAAGAGGGTCAAGGAAGAAATCGACGCAATACTGAAGGCTGGGTTCATCACAGAAGTAGAAAGCAGTGATTGGATATTTCCAATAGTAGTGGTTCCCAAAAATAATGGCAAGCTCAAAATTTTTGTGGATTTCAGGAAACTGAATGAACAAACCATAAAAGACCCTTTTCCACTGCCATTCACTGATACAATGTTGGATCAGATCGTGGGGCACGAAATGTATAGCTTTGCTGATGGGTGTATTGGGTATAATCAGATCAGGCTGGTGCCTGAAGATAGAGAAAAGACCACTTTCACCACCAAATGGGGCGCCTTCATGTTCTTGGTGATGCCCTTTGGGCTCTGCAATGCTCCAGCTACATTTTAGAGAGCAATGATGGTAATCTTTGCTGAATATTTATAGAAATTCATGGCCATATTTGTGGACAACTTCACAGTGTATTCCAATCTCGAGATTCCAGTGCTAATGATCATTTGAAGTGTCTACGGCTAATGCTTGCATGGAAAAGAAGGTCTGTCTGAATCCATTCAAATGTCTGTTTGGGTCATTTA
Organism: Cibotium barometz; assembly: GCF_041138505.1. Classification (NCBI taxonomy): domain Eukaryota; kingdom Viridiplantae; phylum Streptophyta; class Polypodiopsida; order Cyatheales; family Cibotiaceae; genus Cibotium; species Cibotium barometz. The sequence goes on from NC_141074.1 coordinate 2,708,318, forward strand.
AGGGGACAGTTCTAGGGCATGTGGTCTCCAGAGAAGGGATAGAAATGTCGGACGACAAAGTGAAAGCAATCTTGGAAGCAGTGGCTTTGACTAGCGCCAATGAAATATCCAGCTTCCTAGGATATGTCAATTTTTACCAAAGGTTTGTCGATAAACTAGCAGGAAACATAGAGAAGCCAATTGGACTTCTAGAAAAAGTCACAATCACTTCATGTGGAGTTGCATATGAGCATACGTTTGCAGTAGTAGATTTTGGAAAGAATCCAAATTACAACATCATTCTGGGACGACCGTTCATGCGGCAACTCAAAATGATTCAAGATTGGGGTTTTGACTATATCTACTTACGACAACAAGATGTTGTTACACGCATCAACTTGATGGATCACTCCTATCAAGAGGTTGCTAGAACACCCATATAGAACCTTGACACAACTTCAACAGGAAATGACTCAAAAGTCCCATCATGGGTCAACTCAAGGATTCATAGGTGGATAAATGAGGCATCAGATGAGGAGGGCTTAGACAATGATCATGAAGACGAGGAAGTATCCTATGATGAGAAAGATGGTAAGATAGTGCCACTCCGCACTATTCAAGTGAGCTCATCAGATTCAAGAGAGTCTATTGACTAAGGCTAACAAACTGGAATCTTAATCTCTCAGGAATCCAATCCCTCGTACTCTCTTAGACAAATAGATAGAGCCTTTGTTAGTCGCTTACCATCCTTTGATGGAAGCACTAAATGGTATAAATCTTTATTGGGCATTACATTTGAAAGGTTTCATCCAGACCAGCATTGTAAGGGAAAAAACTTTCTTAAGTATGCTTGAGGAACCTATAAGTACGATCATTGTATACCGAGATATGGATCACAATTTCTATGGGCCTATTCCTTCTACATGTCTGAAGAAGTAGCCAAGTGTTGGTTCCCTTACTTATCTCATATGATCCCAGGAAGTAATAACGCTTTAATACTTTATAGAAACCCTAGGGTAACAGGACCACAGACTGCTACAATGCAAAATGATTCTCAAAGACAAAGCACACTTGCCCCTTCTTACAGTGGTCCACAAGCTTTAACGCCCAACCTTAGCCACCCACCTAGCTTTGGTACCAAGGAGATTCCGCATCTGCATGCGTCTCTAATTAGCAGACCACAACCACCTATCCAGGAAAGAGACAGGCAAAGGCTTCTTATGAACAGACAAAGCCAGAATCAACCTCCAAGGGTCAAGCAGTCATCAACCATCACCCAACAATGGAGCAGCAACATTGCCTGTAAGTACATCTAACTCCAATCATAGCATGAGTATCAACTATACTAGAGACCACCACAGCTGATCCACTTGGTGCTAGGATGCTTCAGCAGAACGACACATGCAAGGACTATGGAGTAGCCCACCTTCTAGTGAACTGTCCAACAAGCAAAGAGAAGCCAATAGAAAGTGCTATGGAAGGTCAAGACACTACAAAGCCTCAGGAGCAGAATTCTCCTAGAGCATCCACTCACTTGTCTTCCAAGGCATCTTCTCCACCAAGGTCCCCTCAAAGGAGACAAATTCTACCTGATAGTACGACATATCTCTTGAAGTCTCAGGTTATAGAGCTACAAGCTGACAACGCAAAGCTAGAACAAGCTAAAGGAGCATCCATACAGTTCCTTGTCAAAGAAGAAGAACAACAGCATGAAAGCTCTGAGACAAGAAGACAAAAGGAGGTTGAAGACTTACAAAAAGCCAATTCTACAAAGGATAGAGTGGACGACACAGGCAAAGAACAAGTTGCACATGCCAACCAAAAGACTCTAGAGAATCCAAGAGCAGAGCCTACAAAAAAGGATGTAGAAGCATCAGATCAATCACACCTCATCAAGGATTCAACGAACGTTGCAAATACTGAATCATCAAGGAGTCTAGAGCAAGCACAACCATCCCAACAAATCTCTGTGCAACCGCTGCCAAATCTGAAGATAGGAGATGCTACTTCATCAAGCTTCAAGCCACAAACTCCACAAGAAACATCACCCACCAACAGCGCTGCTAATAGCAGTTCATGCTACAAATGACCACGAAGATTCATATGTTCACCCTGCGAGGATTGTCATGAGCATGCAACACAAAGATGGATCTCGACAACAAAGGTTACCTCTCATTGACATGAGTGCAAAGAAGAATATGATGTCCCATCGAACTTGGCGTTTGCTAGGTGAGCCTAATCTCACTTCAACAACCAAGTTTGTGCAAAAATCTGCAAATGTGTTTGGTGATTGTTTAGGAGTCATTGAAATCTCATGGGAGATAGAAGAATACTCTGAGACAGGCAAGTTTTTTGTCATGGCTCCAGGGAATCTACATGAAGAACTAGTTCTCAGTCGAGCATGGATGGCAAAACGGAACTACATAATAGGTTGGACCTTTCGGCACATGACGTTCTTCAATGTAGAAAGAAAGGTAGTGGTCGTACCACTCGATGAAGGAGTACCAGCAACATCCCCAAAGGTGTTGAAGCATATAAAGTCTCAACCAAAGAGACCTGCAACGGACAAAGGGAAAGCCAAGGTCGACAAATCTGCTTGTCCACATTTGCCAAAATCATCAGTCCCATCCTCAGCATCCAACCACAGTTGTAATCCACTCACAAAGGAGCAAAAGACGTCCTCATCAACGACAACAAGGCGGTCTAATAGGACACAACAGGGAAGCCAACAATGTAGCAAGATCTACCAACCAAAGTACCCCATCACTCAAAGATCAACAACAAAAGATGCAGCAAGTTCTGGTGCCAAAACCAATGGTGGAAGCACATAGAACCGGTAAGGGTGACAAATATGTATGGGTAGAGCGTCAAAGAACAAACAAAGTCAAATCAAGTGGATGGCTTTCTACTATCAATTCATTGATGGCACAAGGGTACAATGAAGGCAATCGAGAGCTATGGCTACTAAAACCAGAGTTCTTAGCTTATAAAGTGTCTTCCACGACAATAACTCCGACAAAAGGACGACAAAGCCAAAAGACAACCACTCAAAGGTCAAAGCAAAAGCAGAGGCAAACAAAGCAAAGACGTCAAAGGTCAACTAAAGCTTCAACTTTGGAAGCATCCATAGCCTATGCAAGCTTTCGGCAAGAATGGATCCCGAAGGAAAAGTTAGCTCAAATGTCATCCAAAGGAAGAACCAACCTTGTTCGGATCCAAGTCAGAAGCTTCACCACCAAAGACAGTAGCAACAGGGGGTGGGTTGTTCCACAAGACCTCCTCAAGGCACAGGACTACTATGAAGGACAATCTCAAATTTGGCTACCAAAAGCTCTAATACAAAGCCAAGCAAGGAGTATGGCCTCACAAGCAAATAAGCCTCACCAACCAACTCAAGCCAATCATTGGAGGCCCATAAAAACTACCACATCAAACCTACTTCAACTGGCCAAAGCAGGGTAGCAAGTGACGCCAAGTACTCACTTGAATAGAGCCATAACAACTAAGCTAGAACAAAAGTGGGTGCCAAAGAAACTCTCTACTGTCGAAAAACCCCAAACATCTTCAAGGCCAACATCTACCATAGGTAAAATATGGGTCCCTAAGAGTTGTTCTAGTGAAGATAATAAAGAAGCACAGATTCAACAGTTCAAAGAAGGTGAACCATTGTCTTCACAATTCTTCATGACCATCAACCCTATTTTTGATCCAAGCCCAATTCAAGATATGGATCAAATAGTGGATGAAATACTTTGCCAATGGGGAGTTTGATAACTATCAACCAATAGCAGCAGGAGTACTTACAAGGCTGCAGCAGTTTCCTTAACCTCTCAAAGAACTATAACTGCAAGCAAGCTACAATTGGAAGCCTTGATTGCACAATGAAGACTATCAACCACCAAACTTCCTAGAAAAGGTACAATAGGTTCATATTTGTGTACTTCAAGACACAATCAAAGAAAGTCCAAGTCACCACCAACCCAAAACTTGTTGGTAGGCACAAGAGTCAAGAGTCGGGCAGCCAAGCCAGAAAATGTGCAAGGCATTAGTCCCAGATCTTCATGTCCATAATAACTTTTGTGTATGAGTCGTAGTTACTACTAGTAGGCTACTGCTCAAGCTAGAGAGTTGAGCTATTAAGTGTGTCGCTCATGCTAGATGAGATGAGCATAAGAGTCCAAGTCTATTATTGTAAATGTTGGTGGAGAGGCGGAGAGTCCTACACTCACGCACATGTGCACGGTAAGGAGAGTGGAGAAACCTCGACATCAAAAGCCCTTTTAGAAAGTAATGGAAGCTATTATAGCTCTTTAAAGTGCTCTATGTGCTACATTTACTTCTAAAAGAATCCATTATTACTCTTCTCGCACAACATATCGTTTTCATTGCATACTTTGTGAATGCATACTAGGGTGTCCCACACTTGGACACATGCATCAAGAACGCTTATTGCTTCCACCCATGCACCATCATCACATGAGATACTCTCTAAGGAGAACTCCAGCAAATGTACATAATCAATAAGATCAACAAGCCACGAGACTTTTTCCCACTAGGTTTTTCCCCTCGGCTAAATCAGGTGTTAAGCACCATAATTCTTTTCTTTCTCAATAACAACATTATGGGAAACTTCAATCTACACCATCCAGGTACAAGGAGAGCCACCACAGCCATGCAAAATCAAAGAGCGCTAATAGAAAACTCTACCAGTCGAATGAGGTTCATCGATCCAGTCAAAGCCTCTTCATACAGGAGTGCTTCTTTGCCATAAGTCGTGCCATGCTAATCTTCTCGAATGACAACTCAAGTCAGCATTCACCTAGACTGCAACAAATCAAATTCCCACGACAGCTACCCTTGGACACCTCATTACCAGTGTCCCAGGACGGACACTGAAATAGGAAGGGTGATAGTGTTTTCGGGACAAGTCAATGGCAAGTCAACGAGAAGTTGCTAAGTCGATGAAGAAGTAGTTTATGAGGCAGAAGCGGGAGATTAAAGCGGAAGCTTTTAAAAGGCAAAGTTAAAGTGACATGGGATGCAGGAAGCGGCTACTTGAAGACTCAGGAAGCGGCTATGTGAAGAATTGATTTATTTTCCCGCACTTACCCATTTTAATTAAAAGCCGCAGAAATCCTTGTAAATATCTTGCCGATTGATTAGAAGAGCCATGGGCTTCCACCTTGTAATTTTAGCTCTTTATGAAGTATGAAACCACTTCTAAAAAAGCCTAGGTATATAAGTCAATTTCTAGGTTTTTAGAGGATACTCACTTTAGCTGCACTTACAATAGCTTACACAAAGAGAAGAAGGTGATGCTTGCAGCGCTTCCTACGTGCACCTATTGTAATATTTCTCCGTTCTAATGCAAATATAAACATCCGTACAAGACATGCATACATTCTATACACGTACAAAGACATGCATACACATACCATAACATGACAAAAGGACATAGCCTTCACATTCCTCACATGAGTAAATGTTTCTAGCACATCTATACACATGTCTAACCCATGCATCACATGCGTACACATACCCATGCCATCATTCCACATACTTCAACAATGTAATGACAATCCTACACATACTACGACTATGCCTAACACATCCATCACCCATGCTAGACCATATGCACATACCAATGACAATTAGCCCTCCAAAAGATAGAAATACTGCTAAGGAAGACTGTTTCCTACTACAAACACTAGATTGGTTGCATGAGGGGTCAAAACTAATCCATCAGCAATGAGACTTGTTCTGGAGTCAACAAAGCATGGGCTATCCAATGAGACAAGTTTCACCAAAATCTGACCACTTTGGAATAGAAACGCGTTTCTGTTTGAGGTGGTCTTTTTTTGACAAAATTTGTATGCAGCTTGTAGTGCTTTGTCTTAGGATCTCATTCATGCAAAAACATAATAATTTGGATGTTGTTTAGCCCTCCAAAAGATAGAAATACTGCTCAGGAAGACTGTTTTCTGCAGACTCTACTTTTGATGCATGAGGGGTTAAAACTAGTCCAATTTATGATGTAAGACTTGTTCTGGAATCAACAGAGTATGGCCTATGTGATGGTACAAGTTTCATCTAATTCTGAGCACTTTTGAACAGAAATGCGTTTCTATTTGAGATGCTCTTTTTGACATGGGATGACTCCTGCTTGTAGGGCTTGGTCTTAGGATCCCAAATATGTAAAAACATAACAATTTGGTTAATGTTTGACCCTCCAAAAGATAGAAATACTGCTTAGAAACACTGTCTCCTCTGTAGACTCTAATTTTGATGCATGAGGGGTGAAAACTAGGCCAAATTATGAAGTTAAACTTGTTTTGGAATCACCAGAGCATAATCTTTCTAATGGTGCAAGTTTGATCAAGTTCTGAGCACTTTTGAACAGAAACGCGTTTCTGTTCATTTCCTAGCAGAAAATGAATTTCTGAGTTCTGATGCTTGTAGGTGGTGGGGCTTGGTCTCCTGATTCCAACAATGTCTTGAAATCCAAAAATGGACAAGTTTTGATCTCCCAATTGCTTGAAAGACGCTATGTATCCAATTTGGCTCTAACTGATGAGTATGAGGTCAAAACTAGCCCAAATTTTTATGCTAGACCTGTTTCGGCATGTGCACATCATGGGCAAGCAAGCTTGACTAAATTCTGAGCACTTTGAACAGAAATGCATTTCTATCTGAAGTCCTAGCAGAAAATGACTTTTGTAATTTTGAAGCTTGCAGGTTCTAGATCTTGTCTTGTTGGTCATGGATATGTAAAGATATCCCAATTTGGACTAGATTTGCCCTCCCAAATGCATGAAATAGTGAAGAAACACACACTTTACCTCAAGAGTGCAAAAATGATGGGTTGGATGACCAAATGAGCTCCAAATTATTGTGTAAAGCTACATTTGGCATGTACTAACCATGGGGAATGCCAATATACAAGTTTGGTTCAGTTTGGGCATGGTCGAACAGAAACGCGTTTCTGTCTGAGGTCACTCCAGAAAGTGATTTTTCCAAATTTGACACTTGCAGGTTGTTGGTCTTGTTCCCCTGATTCTAACGATATATTGTCACCCAAGAACGGACAATTCTAGCTCATCCAAACACATGCACGAACGATATGGCAAAAAAGCTTTTTTTCCTGTTTTCATGCAAGTGAATGGTATCTCAATGGGTGTTTGCGTTCCTACTTACCCTACTCCTAACAAACATAAATATACATCTAATCTACAAAAAAGAAATGAAAAACGCAAGAAAAACGACAAGAAAGACAACAAGAAAAAGAATGCTCCAAAGAGCTCACAAAGTCCTAAATCCTAAATGCAATGCAATAGTGTCAAGTAGAATGGATATGAATGTCCCACACTCAAACCATCATCCAACTTACACTCCCTAATCCTAAGTGAAGGTCCTCGGCGGTCCCCGATCCTTGGCTTCCTTCGAGAGCCTTGAACACCATATTGGAGAATATGGGAGGGAAGTGTGTGTGTGTGTGTGTGTGTGTGCGTGTGTGAGAGAGAGAGAGAGAGAGAGAGAGAGATCATCTTATACTTCTGTTGCTTCCTGCCATTGGCCCATTTGAAGGAGGGATCTCTATTTTCGGAGAGAGACAAGAGAGAGGTAGATTCCACTCACCAGTGATTCTCTAGGTTGTGTCAGAGTGGGCACTTCCTTACAACAACCATGGATAGTCGTAAACATGGTGCATTTCTGTGATGGCCCTTGGGAAATGGTTGGAAAGGTGCTCCAGGGTGTTCCATAGATAGAGGATTGTTGCTCAGTAGTAGCACAGAGAGAGAGAGAGAGAGAGAGAGAGAGAGAGAGAGGTGTTCATGTGACAGAAAGAGAGAGAGAAATGCTCAACCTTAGTTAAAAAATTTATGAACCTTAAAAAATATATATATTTTAAAGCCATGCCCACTAGTGTGACCTTTTTTAAATTTGAAAAAAAGGGGTTTCCCATCGACACCGTTTCTGTAAGATGAGAGTTCTAAGCATTTTTGGGAGCTAGCCCTTACAACCATCCATGACATCTAGCTTTACAGGGAGTTGTACCCATTCAAAAAAGACGTTACCATGCTACTACATCAAAGCCTAGATCTTTTCATTCCTAGGCATTAAGGAAGCTAGAACCTAGTGAAACAGGCTATAAGCCCTTCCCATGGAGACATACCTAGCTTTAGGGGAGCTAGACCTCTCTGATGAAGAGCTTCTACGAGGCGAGCCCCTCAACCAAGTTGACATGGTCTCTACATCACCCAGCTTGCTGCAAAGCTCGAGGCGCTAACAATCTCCTTCTTCTTCATTCTTTCAACATGCATGCAGCTGCAAAGCTCGAGGTGCTAACAATCTCCTTCTTCTTCATTCTTTCAACATGCATGCAGCTGCATGCATGTCAACTCTCCACACCTGTATGTCGCCTCTCCACACCTACTTGCACGCAATCAATACTCGACAGTCCCACACATGAAGGGGGAAAGGACACCCTAAAGTGCAAGAGACCCTTCATTTCCAAAAAATAGCATGAAAAACTATGGCCGGTGGGGCAAGGGCAGTAGGGTAGCCCGAGAGGCTCCCTTGGGCATGTTGCCACTTGGAGCAACGGACCCCGGCTACAGTGTCACCGCCCTCAAACCCTACCACAAAGGTAAAATCCCAAAATTCCAAAACCTATATGAACCTTAAAATCTTATATTTAAAGTTAGTATCACAAGGTAATTAATGAACAAACATTTTTTACACATTGTGGCCACCTATTAATATTCATTCCCTACAATGGTACCTAAGTATAAGATGCTCCTTACTATGCCTCCTATCAAATTGGTTTTGTTATCAACACACAGTAAATGAACATAAAGCGTAATACTCCAAAGTAACATTTAACATTCCCCACTTGTGTGAGTTTCCTATAAACCGGTTGCAGGCACCCACACACTCCGTGCATGTGGAAGTTGAATTCCTACCCTAATCCAAATGGGCTTACACTAATCGACATGTAAGTGGTAACATTTTAAGCCAACCCATCCTATCAAAAATACTAAATTGCTTCATACTTGCTTACACCTTAACTTTCCCATGCATCTTCGCCAAACTTATGTGAACAAAAGGATACTACCAAACTATGCAAACCAAAGTACTTTTACAACTATACGATTCCTTAAAAAGCGTAAAAACTATACGATTCCTTAAAAAGCGTAAAAAAAGCTACACGATTCCTTAAAAAGCGTAAAAACTATACGATTCCTTAAAAACTATACGATTCCTTAAAAAGTGTAAAAAAAGCTTCCCCATCTCGTGTGTGCCATTGTTTGTAAGAATTCATAGACGAAGGGAGTTCATCGAGTGAAGGAGAAGGCACACAGATTTGCCATCGCCACACAGGAAGGCAAAGGCAATAAGTCGTTGCTATGTCTGTAAGGGAGGCTAAATTGCCTTGCGCTTGTAAGCGACGAGGCTAAATTGCGCATAACATCAGAGATCAACTCTCGTCTACACCTGTGCTGGTAAACCTTGCAACGCCACATCACACAACAACTCGCATCTACGCCTGCATGATTCTATTATGGATCGTTCTCCATCGTCCCCCCCTTCTAGCAAGCGTGCAAAGCTTCAGGCCACTCAAGGTGCAACCTCACATTCTGCATCTTCTCCTCTTAATACAGGTGCCTTACGATTCCCTTTCACCCCAAAGCAAATTAATAGACAGTCTGCTTTTGAGTTAAGATGGAGAGATCCATCCCTCCATCTCATCTTGACATCATGTGGTGCTGATGTATCTCCTGAGGGATGGAGAGATCCATCCCTCCATCTCTGCTTGACATCGTGTGCTGATGTAAGATTCCTCCCCCAACCCCTTTTTGATGTCTAGTATCTTCCCCTGTAATCAACCCTCTTCAGAAATATAAAGACCCTGTTGCTAACTATTTTAGCCTAGAGAGAGAAAAATTATTCTAGAGAGAGAATATTCAGATTTTGAATATTTTTAGATAGAAAAATATCTCTTATAATTCAGATGAGTTCCCCTGAAACAGAAATTCAAAAAGAATTTTCCAATGTGCAATTGGAATTAATTGGAAATAGGTATAAAGAACCTTAGTCTAAGGGTCTAGATTTTCAGAAATCTTTAGACTATGGTCCAATTAAGGTTCCTATGGACCAATAGCATCAATCCATGTGTAGGGAGGAGATAAATCCAACTTGTAAAAAGAAAATACCCAAAAATGAGTAAATGCTCACATGAGGTGAAGAGTTGAAAATGTACAAGGATTATTAGTAAAAAAACTATGAGCAATATTAAAAATATGACATATGTAAGGAAGGGGAATTCTTTAAAGGAGGTGCATATTTCACATAAGATGAAGAGTTGAAAATGTACAAGGATTATTAGTAAAAAACTATGAGCAATATTAAAAATATGACATATGTAAGGAAGGGGAATTCTTTAAAGGAGGTGCATATTTCACATAAGATGAAGAGTTGAAAATGTACAAGGATTATTAGTAAAAAACTATGAGCAATATTAAAAATATGACATATGTAAGGAAGGGGAATTCTTTAAAGGAGGTGCATATTTCACATAAGATGAAGAGTTGAAAATGTACAAGGATTATTAGTAAAAAAAACTATGAGCAATATTAAAATGATTCCATTATGACACATATGTAAGGAAGAGGAGTTCTTTAAAGGAGGTGCATATTTCACATGCTTGAATGAGTTTTAAACTCATAAAAATTGAGATATTTCATCTCTCCTCTCTCCTCATTCAAGTCTAGTTCCAAAAAGTTAGCTTAACTGACCTAAAAATGGTCAAATATTGACCAAATTGATTTAGAAAATTCTAGAATCAGTTTGTTTGGTTAGGAGCTCAATTTTTCCTATAAATAGAAGCCTCCCCCTTGTTGAAAAAGAGATAGTGTTTATGCATCGTTACTCTACTCCACCTAAGCCAAGAACTGTGAATTCATTTAATAATTCACTAGTTTTTGGAGCTTCCCTCTTTCTTCAATCCCTATTAGTGGCTCCATCAACATACTTAACCAATTGATTGGTTGGGGGCCTCTACCGTGAACAAAGAATCAAGCAAGTTGTAAGGTAATTAGTGAATATTTCTCTTTCTATAATTTCTCAATGTTTCTCTCTTCTCAACCCCTCTCAAGCTTGAGAAGTTTAATTGGTATGGTTTTTTTTTAATGCTATTGAAGTTTGAATAGAAGTGAAGAGTTACATAATGCTATTGAAGTTAATTTTCATTTATGTTTAAATTCTAATGATTTTTATGTAAATTCTCTCTCTCACTCAAGAAATGGTCATACTCATGAACCGTTCTCAATCCAAATCAAGCTTTTCATAAAGCTTTTCCTTAACCCAAGATTAAGCTATGCTTGAGGCCAAATTAATGGCTTTTTTCTATGCTTTTAGTTTATGTATATTAATGATTCAATCCATTATGGATTGATAATCCAATTAGAGATTATTTTAATTATTTTCTTAATGATAAGCATTATCCCTTAGAAAAATTGAGATTTATAAGTCATAGCAGCGGAGCTATGGCAAAATTTTTATAAAAATTATGCATAAAATAATCTCATTCAAAGCATAAAAAGAGGACTTCCTACCATATTCTAGGAATTATCATCCTAGATTAATTGAAAGAATTTCATTACAATCATGGAGAAATTGAATTTTAATATTATGCATAATGGATAAATTTTTATATCAAAAGTGTTATTTTTACCATTTTTATTTCATGCATAGAAGTATGCATCATGGATAAATTTTTATATCAAAAGTGTTATTTTTACCATTTTTATTTCATGCATAGAAGTATACATAATAGATAAATTTTTATATCAAAAGTGTTATTTTTATCATTTTTAATTTTCATGCATAGAAGTATGCATAAAGGAAAATTTTTATATCAAAAGTGTTATTTTTATCATTTTTAATTTTCATGCATAGAAGTATGCATAAAGGAAAATTTTTATATCAAAAGTGTTACTTTTATCATTTTTAATTTTCATGCATAGAAGTATGCATAAAGGAAAAAATTTTATATCAAAAGTGTTACTTTTATCATTTTTAATTTTCATGCATAGAAGTATGCATAAAAGAAATTTTTTTTATATCAAAAGTGTTACTTTTATCATTTTTAATTTTCATGCATAGAAGTATGCATAAAAGTTGATTATTTTATTATAAAAGTGTGACTTTTATCATAATTGAATTTCATGCATAGAGGTATGCATAAAAGTTGATTATTTTATTGTAAGAGTGTTACTTTTATCATATTAGATTTCATGCATATAGGTATGCATAAAAGATATTCTTTTTACACTAAAAGTGTGATTTTTCATCATAAATGGATTTTATGCATAAGAGAAATTTTTTTATTCTAAAAGTGTAATTCCTACCAAATTGAATTTATGCATAAGAAGATGCATAAAAGATTGCTTTTTTAATTCAAAAGTGTCATTCTCATCTAAAATAAATTTATGCATAGAAAAATGCATAAAAGATTGAAATTTAATTCAAAAGTGTCATTTTCATTTAAAATGAATTTATGCATAGGAAGATGCATAAAAGATTGATTTTTACTTCGAAAGTATTAATCTCCTTAAATAGAATTTATGCATAAATAAATGTGTAAAGAAATCTTATATCAAATGTAAGAAATCTCTTGTATTCTATAAATAGATAAGAGATGTGATAGGATGTGATAAGAGGTGTGATAAGAGGTGATAAGATGCTTATGAAATAAGTTACGAGGTGATAAGATGAATTAAAATGTGTATGGGGGGATGAGGTAAGAAGTGTATGTGATAAGATAAGATGTATATGGGTTGTGATAGGGCGAGAATGGATGTGATGTAAAAGATTAGATGTGAAGGTATATGGGGTTATATAAATGGAAATGTGGAAATGGATGTATGTATGTGGATGTGTGAATGTAGATGTAGATGTGGATGTAGGAACGTGAAAATGGATATATACATGAAGATGTATATGCATAGATGTGAATGTGGATGTAGATGTGGATGTATAGATGTGAATGGATATGGATGTATAGATGTGAATGGATGTGGAAGTATAGATGTGAATGGGAATGTGGATGTGGATGTATGTGAATGTGGATGTAGATGTGGATGTATAGATGTGAATGTGGAATGTGGATGTGGATGTATGTATGTATGTGGATGTAGATGTGGATGTATAGATGTGAATGGGAATGGGGATGTGGATGTATGTGAATGTGAATGTAGATGTGGAAGTATGTGAATGTGAATGGATGTGGATGGGAATGTGGATGTGGATGTATGTGAATGTGGATGTAGATGTGGATGTATAGATGTGAATGTGGAATGTGGATGTGGATGTATGTATGTATGTGGATGTATAGATGTGAATGGGAATGTGGATGTGGATGTATGTGAATGTGGATGTAGATGTGAATGTATAGATGTGAATGTGGAATGTGGATGTGGATGGATGTATGTATGTGGATGTAGATGTGGATGTATAGATGTGAATGGGAATGTGGATGTGGATGTATGTATGTATGTGGATGTGGATGTATGAATGAGGACGTGATAGTGGATGTATGCATGTGGGTGTGGATGTATGGATGTGGATATGGATGTGTATGTATGAATGTGGATACGGGATGTGGATGTATAAATGAGGATGTGAAAATGGAGGTAAGCATGTAGATGTGAATGTATGGATGTGAATGTGGATGTGGATGTGGATATGGATGTGAATATATGATATGTGATGTGAAGGAATCTGAAGTGAAGAGATGGAAAATGATGTGATTGGATGAGTATATATATAAATGGAATGTGGAATAAGTAATGTGGATTAATGAGGGAGAATGTGGAAAAATGAGAGTTAATATAGAAACTGTATTTGTAAACTATTGTAAATGCTGTTTGTAAATGGCTGTTTTATGTCAAGAATGCTGGGGAAGCATTTTGACCGTCTTGTGATTAAGGTCATGGTTAAAGTTGCAACTGCTGACGGAGAGTCAATGGAGGACGTCTCGCGTAGCAAGGTCGGCCGAGGTCTTGACCAGCCTCGGTTCGATTAAAATGGTGAGCTTCCGGTACGGTGGATGAGGGACCAAGGAAGCGGCCTATGAGTGAAGCGCTAGGTCACCTGCGAAGGATCCTAGAGGGTGCTGACCATACGGTGCTTGGGCTCTGGGTCGCCTAGGATACCCACGCGTGCGTCGAGGAAGATATTGGAACAAGGAGTAAGAGTTGTTTTGTGAAAACGGGCATGGATCTGGTTGATTGACCTTGCTGGTCTTCAATGGATGAGTCCATGGCTCTTTATATGGATCTGTTGGTTGATCTTGCTGATCTTCAACGAGAGTCCATCTTGATTTTTATAAGTGATTATATTGCCGAGTATTATGGGCTAGGAACTATTGAAAAGGCCCCTGTGTGGACAGGTGGTGAGCGTTCTAGTTGCCAATGATGCCATAGATACTCTGATGAAGGAATGATGGGAAATTATGAATCAACTGGATAAATTGGAAGATTGTGATCAGTGGTACTATGGTTTCATTAAAGGATTGTTTTAAAGTTAGCTGATGCTAAGAAAAAGGCAATTTTCATATTGGGTGTGTAAGTGGTGTGGCTAGTTTTATGTTTGCATGAATTTCCGGCTAGGGGGCCTTGGAACTCTTTTCCTTGGTACCCGGGACAAAACCTAACCAAATTCCAAATTGGATCCCATCACTACAGTGGTTGGGCGGTTGGCTAACCCATGGGATCGGATGGGGTTAGGCTGGACTGATGGATCCGTAAATCGAGATTTAATTTCTATTATTACGATAGATGAAGTAAATCCCGGATAGAAATTGTTCTATGGATAGGAATCAACGGCTGTGCCTCTTGATGGGGAAAAAAGCGTTGATCCCAATGATCCAAGTGCAAGTTTCTTCCTTGATTTGACCAAGTACCGTTAAAGGTGCAGTCAGATCAGTTGATCCGTAATGATCTTGACTACGTTAGAGTAAAGAGTTATCCTGGTGGAATTGCCCATGCTTTCCGGGTAAAGGAAGTTTTTCCGGTTTCGCTTTTGGACATACCGACGGATTAGTCTCTTGTCCGGATATCCGTGGGCGAGGCCCCGAGTGTGAGACCCCTACCCTCACTTGATGTGTTACTTCCGCTGCCAGTATCCTGAATCCGTTGCTCGGTGGGAACAGGGATCTCACAGTTGGTATCAGAGCTTTTTGGTTAATAAAGATCAACTGAGAAGACAAATATGTCAAAAATTTTTCAAGAAACACAAAAAGGTTATAATTGTGTGATGTAATTCATACAATTTGATATTCAAACTCAAATTCGTAATTTGGTAATTGGGTCTTCAAATGGAAGTACCGCAATCTTATGGAACCCTGACTTGCTTGAGACCTAGACATGATGGTATTTATCTTATAGTTTCGAGTATCATGACTATCCGTATATACCGAGGGTATAACTGCAGCTCTTTACCGACAGTATATACGAGTAAATCTAAGACTTGAAATTATAAGCGTTAATGCTATCCAGATGATGATTTCGAATGTGGTTGATATGATTTTTAGTTCTGTTTGGGAACTGATGAATTGATTTGGATTCTGATTGAAAAATGATGATTTCTGAAAAATTAGTTGAAATATAATGAAACCACAATGAGGGGGAATGGGACGAGTCCCTGTGATGATATTCATAACTAGAATGATGATAATGAATTCAGCAAATCACTATGAGATTAGTGGTTGTGCTGTCAGATTGCTGCTGTTAATACTTGATCGGTAGATCAAGTTAAGGGATGTCAAATTGAGGACTTGCTTGACTGAATTTCCGTGGAGGAATGTTCCGAAGGAAACTTTTCGGTCTAATGGACCATTATCATGTTAAAGATATGAATGATATAATCTGAATGAATTGTTATTTAATGATGAGTTCTATATAAGGGATATTTATCCTAGTGTTCTGTTGGGTTGACCAGAATATAAGGAACCCCAGAATAAAATTGGATCTTAAGAAAAAGAGCTGTCCTCTACCTTGCGAGATGAGGACATCTCGCACTTTTTAAGTGGGGTAGAATGTAAGATTCCTCCCCACCCTTCGAGGTATACAGGAGTAAGAATCTCCCTTCTGATCTTATAATTATTCCCTCTCTAAAATAAAAGAAAGATTCTGTTTAAAAAAAAGGAAGACCCTCTCCCTAGAATACTTCTCAGGAGTCACGCCTATTTTAAGGATTCAGAACAATGAGTTCAGAAGTGAAAATCAGTGTTTTGGATACCAAGGTTTTGGTCTTCATTCGAGTACGGCCCAAAAGAAGTTCTTTATCTATTGGGGAGTTTAAGAAGTTATCCCCCAGATATTGTGAGCCTTATCTGAATTCAAAGAAAGTAAGTGACTTAGCTTACGAGCTTCTTTTATCTCCTCATCTCAAAGAAAGTAAGTGACTTAGCTTACGAGCTTCTTTTATCTCCTCATCTCAAAGTTCTTAATGCCTTCTATAGAAAATTGTGCCAAACCCAAATCATGGAAAGACGGTAAAACTTCAGTGGCAAGCTACCGTTGGCTTCTAAGTTATGCTAGCTCCTTCCTTTATATAAGTCGTAACTTTTACTTGTCGCTCACAGTAATCTTACTTTCATCGATCTCCTTTCTTTCTTAATCTCCTTCATGGCTTGGCAACAAGAACTAGTTTTATCCATAATGATTCCTCACCTTCAAGACGCAAGTGAATCTGTGAAGAAGGATTTTATAGAGCAGTATGAGCGCTCACTTTTCCCTCACTTGGGAACTTCTGTAGCGCAAACCAAATGGCGGACCTATCAAAACATAACTAGGGTAACACCCTGGGGTCAGCAGCACTTTCGTAACAATGTCCGCTTGGCCATGGTTATTGAAGCTTTGGGTTTGGGTCCCCGATATTACTGTGTCATGAGATCAAGGCATCTTGGGTTTTCTGAGCGGGTCTTCTTACTGGCATGTTTTCTTCCTCATGAGAAGATATGCCTTTATCCCGTTTTTGGCTTGCCTCTCAGAGGTCCTTTTGTTAGAACACCTCATACCACTGAGATAGGCGCAGCAATAACCCACAGAATCATTCCCATAGATGAGTTACCTTATACTTGTGCAGCTTGTGAGGACTGCTTTTGTGACCATATGATGGACGGGCTTATGGAAGTGTAAAGAGTTCCTCTATCTTTACTGTATAAGTTCCGAGAATGAATAAAGTTTAAATCTTGTTCGTATTTTGAATCTTGCTCTCTTTAAGACTTATCTTGGTGGTTAATCTTGATTAAATTTTTTTTTCTAAGTCTCATATTCGTGAATCTTGCGAAATTATCACAAGTTGCGAGATGAGGACATCTCGCGTTTTTTAAGTGGGGTAGAATGTAAGATTCCTCCCCCAACCCCTTTTTGATGTCTAGTATCTTCCCCTGTAATCAACCCTCTTCAGAAATATAAAGACCCTGTTGCTAACTATTTTAGCCTAGAGAGAGAAAAATTATTCTAGAGAGAGAATATTCAGATTTTGAATATTTTTAGATAGAAAAATATCTCTTATAATTCAGATGAGTTCCCCTGAAACAGAAATTCAAAAAGAATTTTCCAATGTGCAATTGGAATTAATTGGAAATAGGTATAAAGAACCTTAGTCTAAGGGTCTAGATTTTCAGAAATCTTTAGACTATGGTCCAATTAAGGTTCCTATGGACCAATAGCATCAATCCATGTGTAGGGAGGAGATAAATCCAACTTGTAAAAAGAAAATACCCAAAAATGAGTAAATGCTCACATGAGGTGAAGAGTTGAAAATGTACAAGGATTATTAGTAAAAAAACTATGAGCAATATTAAAAATATGACATATGTAAGGAAGGGGAATTCTTTAAAGGAGGTGCATATTTCACATAAGATGAAGAGTTAAAAATGTACAAGGATTATTAGTAAAAAACTATGAGCAATATTAAAAATATGACATATGTAAGGAAGGGGAATTCTTTAAAGGAGGTGCATATTTCACATAAGATGAAGAGTTGAAAATGTACAAGGATTATTAGTAAAAAACTATGAGCAATATTAAAAATATGACATATGTAAGGAAGGGGAATTCTTTAAAGGAGGTGCATATTTCACATAAGATGAAGAGTTGAAAATGTACAAGGATTATTAGTAAAAAAAACTATGAGCAATATTAAAATGATTCCATTATGACACATATGTAAGGAAGAGGAGTTCTTTAAAGGAGGTGCATATTTCACATGCTTGAATGAGTTTTAAACTCATAAAAATTGAGATATTTCATCTCTCCTCTCTCCTCATTCAAGTCTAGTTCCAAAAAGTTAGCTTAACTGACCTAAAAATGGTCAAATATTGACCAAATTGATTTAGAAAATTCTAGAATCAGTTTGTTTGGTTAGGAGCTCAATTTTTCCTATAAATAGAAGCCTCCCCCTTGTTGAAAAAGAGATAGTGTTTATGCATCGTTACTCTACTCCACCTAAGCCAAGAACTGTGAATTCATTTAATAATTCACTAGTTTTTGGAGCTTCCCTCTTTCTTTAATCCCTATTAGTGGCTCCATCAACATACTTAACCAATTGATTGGTTGGGGGCCTCTACCGTGAACAAAGAATCAAGCAAGTTGTAAGGTAATTAGTGAATATTTCTCTTTCTATAATTTCTCAATGTTTCTCTCTTCTCAACCCCTCTCAAGCTTGAGAAGTTTAATTGGTATGGTTTTTTTTTAATGCTATTGAAGTTTGAATAGAAGTGAAGAGTTACATAATGCTATTGAAGTTAATTTTCATTTATGTTTAAATTCTAATGATTTTTATGTAAATTCTCTCTCTCACTCAAGAAATGGTCATACTCATGAACCGTTCTCAATCCAAATCAAGCTTTTCATAAAGCTTTTCCTTAACCCAAGATTAAGCTATGCTTGAGGCCAAATTAATGGCTTTTTTCTATGCTTTTAGTTTATGTATATTAATGATTCAATCCATTATGGATTGATAATCCAATTAGAGATTATTTTAATTATTTTCTTAATGATAAGCATTATCCCTTAGAAAAATTGAGATTTATAAGTCATAGCAGCGGAGCTATGGCAAAATTTTTATAAAAATTATGCATAAAATAATCTCATTCAAAGCATAAAAAGAGGACTTCCTACCATATTCTAGGAATTATCATCCTAGATTAATTGAAAGAATTTCATTACAATCATGGAGAAATTGAATTTTAATATTATGCATAATGGATAAATTTTTATATCAAAAGTGTTATTTTTACCATTTTTATTTCATGCATAGAAGTATGCATCATGGATAAATTTTTATATCAAAAGTGTTATTTTTACCATTTTTATTTCATGCATAGAAGTATACATAATAGATAAATTTTTATATCAAAAGTGTTATTTTTATCATTTTTAATTTTCATGCATAGAAGTATGCATAAAGGAAAATTTTTATATCAAAAGTGTTATTTTTATCATTTTTAATTTTCATGCATAGAAGTATGCATAAAGGAAAATTTTTATATCAAAAGTGTTACTTTTATCATTTTTAATTTTCATGCATAGAAGTATGCATAAAGGAAAAAATTTTATATCAAAAGTGTTACTTTTATCATTTTTAATTTTCATGCATAGAAGTATGCATAAAAGAAATTTTTTTTATATCAAAAGTGTTACTTTTATCATTTTTAATTTTCATGCATAGAAGTATGCATAAAAGTTGATTATTTTATTATAAAAGTGTGACTTTTATCATAATTGAATTTCATGCATAGAGGTATGCATAAAAGTTGATTATTTTATTGTAAGAGTGTTACTTTTATCATATTAGATTTCATGCATATAGGTATGCATAAAAGATATTCTTTTTACACTAAAAGTGTGATTTTTCATCATAAATGGATTTTATGCATAAGAGAAATTTTTTTATTCTAAAAGTGTAATTCCTACCAAATTGAATTTATGCATAAGAAGATGCATAAAAGATTGCTTTTTTAATTCAAAAGTGTCATTCTCATCTAAAATAAATTTATGCATAGA
Organism: Cibotium barometz; assembly: GCF_041138505.1. Lineage (NCBI taxonomy): Eukaryota > Viridiplantae > Streptophyta > Polypodiopsida > Cyatheales > Cibotiaceae > Cibotium > Cibotium barometz. Next base: position 2,728,375 of record NC_141074.1, read on the forward strand.
AAAATGCATAAAAGATTGAAATTTAATTCAAAAGTGTCATTTTCATTTAAAATGAATTTATGCATAGGAAGATGCATAAAAGATTGATTTTTACTTCGAAAGTATTAATCTCCTTAAATAGAATTTATGCATAAATAAATGTGTAAAGAAATCTTATATCAAATGTAAGAAATCTCTTGTATTCTATAAATAGATAAGAGATGTGATAGGATGTGATAAGAGGTGTGATAAGAGGTGATAAGATGCTTATGAAATAAGTTACGAGGTGATAAGATGAATTAAAATGTGTATGGGGGGATGAGGTAAGAAGTGTATGTGATAAGATAAGATGTATATGGGTTGTGATAGGGCGAGAATGGATGTGATGTAAAAGATTAGATGTGAAGGTATATGGGGTTATATAAATGGAAATGTGGAAATGGATGTATGTATGTGGATGTGTGAATGTAGATGTAGATGTGGATGTAGGAACGTGAAAATGGATATATACATGAAGATGTATATGCATAGATGTGAATGTGGATGTAGATGTGGATGTATAGATGTGAATGGATATGGATGTATAGATGTGAATGGATGTGGATGTATAGATGTGAATGGGAATGTGGATGTGGATGTATGTGAATGTGGATGTAGATGTGGATGTATAGATGTGAATGTGGAATGTGGATGTGGATGTATGTATGTATGTGGATGTAGATGTGGATGTATAGATGTGAATGGGAATGGGGATGTGGATGTATGTGAATGTGAATGTAGATGTGGAAGTATGTGAATGTGAATGGATGTGGATGGGAATGTGGATGTGGATGTATGTGAATGTGGATGTAGATGTGGATGTATAGATGTGAATGTGGAATGTGGATGTGGATGTATGTATGTATGTGGATGTATAGATGTGAATGGGAATGTGGATGTGGATGTATGTGAATGTGGATGTAGATGTGAATGTATAGATGTGAATGTGGAATGTGGATGTGGATGGATGTATGTATGTGGATGTAGATGTGGATGTATAGATGTGAATGGGAATGTGGATGTGGATGTATGTATGTATGTGGATGTGGATGTATGAATGAGGACGTGATAGTGGATGTATGCATGTGGGTGTGGATGTATGGATGTGGATATGGATGTGTATGTATGAATGTGGATACGGGATGTGGATGTATAAATGAGGATGTGAAAATGGAGGTAAGCATGTAGATGTGAATGTATGGATGTGAATGTGGATGTGGATGTGGATATGGATGTGAATATATGATATGTGATGTGAAGGAATCTGAAGTGAAGAGATGGAAAATGATGTGATTGGATGAGTATATATATAAATGGAATGTGGAATAAGTAATGTGGATTAATGAGGGAGAATGTGGAAAAATGAGAGTTAATATAGAAACTGTATTTGTAAACTATTGTAAATGCTGTTTGTAAATGGCTGTTTTATGTCAAGAATGCTGGGGAAGCATTTTGACCGTCTTGTGATTAAGGTCATGGTTAAAGTTGCAACTGCTGACGGAGAGTCAATGGAGGACGTCTCGCGTAGCAAGGTCGGCCGAGGTCTTGACCAGCCTCGGTTCGATTAAAATGGTGAGCTTCCGGTACGGTGGATGAGGGACCAAGGAAGCGGCCTATGAGTGAAGCGCTAGGTCACCTGCGAAGGATCCTAGAGGGTGCTGACCATACGGTGCTCGGGCTCTGGGTCGCCTAGGATACCCACGCGTGCGTCGAGGAAGATATTGGAACAAGGAGTAAGAGTTGTTTTGTGAAAACGGGCATGGATCTGGTTGATTGACCTTGCTGGTCTTCAATGGATGAGTCCATGGCTCTTTATATGGATCTGTTGGTTGATCTTGCTGATCTTCAACGAGAGTCCATCTTGATTTTTATAAGTGATTATATTGCCGAGTATTATGGGCTAGGAACTATTGAAAAGGCCCCTGTGTGGACAGGTGGTGACCGTTCTAGTTGCCAATGATGCCATAGATACTCTGATGAAGGAATGATGGGAAATTATGAATCAACTGGATAAATTGGAAGATTGTGATCAGTGGTACTATGGTTTCATTAAAGGATTGTTTTAAAGTTAGCTGATGCTAAGAAAAAGGCAATTTTCATATTGGGTGTGTAAGTGGTGTGGCTAGTTTTATGTTTGCATGAATTTCCGGCTAGGGGGCCTTGGAACTCTTTTCCTTGGTACCCGGGACAAAACCTAACCAAATTCCAAATTGGATCCCATCACTACAGTGGTTGGGCGGTTGGCTAACCCATGGGATCGGATGGGGTTAGGCTGGACTGATGGATCCGTAAATCGAGATTTAATTTCTATTATTACGATAGATGAAGTAAATCCCGGATAGAAATTGTTCTATGGATAGGAATCAACGGCTGTGCCTCTTGATGGGGAAAAAAGCGTTGATCCCAATGATCCAAGTGCAAGTTTCTTCCTTGATTTGACCAAGTACCGTTAAAGGTGCAGTCAGATCAGTTGATCCGTAATGATCTTGACTACGTTAGAGTAAAGAGTTATCCTGGTGGAATTGCCCATGCTTTCCGGGTAAAGGAAGTTTTTCCGGTTTCGGTTTTGGACATACCGACGGATTAGTCTCTTGTCCGGATATCCGTGGGCGAGGCCCCGAGTGTGAGACCCCTACCCTCACTTGATGTGTTACTTCCGCTGCCAGTATCCTGAATCCGTTGCTCGGTGGGAACAGGGATCTCACAGCTGATGTATCTCCTGAGGAGGAGAACGTTGATTGTATTCCCGGATTCATGCTTTCTGTGTGGCCTCGTCCAGCTGGTAGAACTGACAGGCTTTTGGAAGAGCTGACCTCACTTCGTGAGGAGGTGATGGTGCTGAAGATGTACAGCGTATTGTGTGGCACAAGTGTCTTGGTATGTGCTGGAGATGTAATAAATTTTGTGATCAAAATCTTAGATCATTCACTCAAATTTGAGGTTGCTTGCTTCCCTGATTTTGAAGTAACATTAGTGGGAGAGAAATCAAAGAAACCATTTCAGAGTTCTGTTGGAGATGGCATAAGATATACCATCCTCCTCAAGTTTATTGCCTATCTGAGGGGAGACCTAGTTCAAGAAAAGGAAGCTAGTGTAGAAGATCATCACCTTCTTTCTTCTTGTCTCCTCCTCTTGGAGAATGCAAAAAAGAGAGTGTTTGGTATAATCAAGGTGCAAGGGGTGGTGATAAAGAATAGTGATGGTCAAGTTGTACATGAAGGAGCATTTCTCTCCTTGCTAAGAGGGGAGGTTCTCAAGTATTGTAATCTGGAGTGGCTCTGGTCTGATGGTAGAGAGGGGAAATCAAAGAGTAGTGTTTCATCCATCCGCAAAGATCACCAGGATAGTGTTTCATCCTTCCACAAAGATGACCGGGATGGTTCTGCTCACCCCTTCTCCACCCTCATTTGGACAGAGTACAACAAGCCCTTAGTCCGCACATTAGATGCCTTCCCTAAGCCTAGCTCTTACTTCCAAGAGCGTAATCTTGCCAAGACAGCTCTCCTTCTCCAAGATCTAGAGAGCAAGCTCGACAACAATGAGCTTGGACTGGCAGCTGAGTACATCACCATTCTTCCTCTAGGATTTTTCCTCATAAAGACCTTCATCAAGCAACATGTAAGTCTTGCTCATACTTGTAGTTTTTATCTCATTTAAAGATATTATCATGTAAATTTATTCCTTGTCTTCTTTTTTTTGTGTCTCTTTCTAGAATAAGGTGGAGCGGAGTGTCGCCTACAAGAAGATCCAAGCGGTTATTCCAGGCAAGGTGAAAAATAAAGATCTGCCAATCCTTGTGCTGAGTGATCGAACCAAGAGAGCCCTATGTTTTGACACAGTGGATGCCTAAGTCGAGAGGTAATTCTGCACAGGGTGCTGGGTGCTGAATGCCATACAAAATGCTTTAACAGTTAATGAGGAGATAACACAATGATTAAAAAATCATCACGTTTTTAACCTTTGATACTAAGTTGCAACCTATGATACTAACAGTTAATGAGGAGATAAGATGATGATTAAAAAATCATCAGGTTTTTAGCCTGTGATACTAAGTTGCAACCTATTTTGGTGAAGGCCCTTTGACATCCACGTGAGATGACTCACTTCGCTCTGTGCCCACCACTGGCGGCGGCGGGCAACCTACCTTCCCCGACATCCACTCACGATCTGCTTCCTTGAGGGAGGCATCTCTGGCCTGCTTTTGGATTTTAGGTGTACACATTGTATATATTTTGGTACATTGTATATATTTTGATACATGTTGGTACATCGTACATGGAACACTATCGAGCAGCTTGTTATATGTGTGAGTAATCCACCTTTGCATGCAAATTGCTGGATTATAGGGTGGTTTATGATGAGCTGCCATTGGATTTCATGGTTTGTACATATGGGACTGGTTTTAGCAAACAGTTATTGGCTTAATTCCAGGGGTTTGTCTTTGCTATTGGGAGTGGCAAATGGTGTGTTCTCTTGATTTGTGCTCTCTTACAGTTCGCATTCACAATGTTCTTATTCGGCTACAACCATTAGTTCCAGTGATGAGTTTTGTGAAGAATGTTCTAGTCTTTCAAGATCTAGGGCATTAGTAACCATTAGTTCTAGTGATGTGTTAGCAGTTTTGTGAAGAATGTTCTACTACTAGGCTTTCAAGCTGTTCTTAGGATGCACTTATGTTTGAGGATCTATTTGATGGCTGCTGCTGCATTGAGCTTTGCCTATTTGCACAGCAAAGCTTTTCCTCATGTCTGGCTGAGACATGGATCTTGGTTTTGTTTGTTCATCGCCATGCTTGTCCTGACCTCCGGCTGCCGTAGATAACCCGTGCCTTGCTTGCTCGAGTCCCCGGCCATGGGAGCGAGGGAAAACCGCTGCGTGTGCTATTGCTTGGGCGCTCTCCTACACATGCAGGGATTTTAAAAACATAGTGCTGACACAAGATTTTTCAGAGCTAGCATGATTCAATAAGCTTTTTTCTTCCTGCTGACGTCACTGCCGAGCTCACTATGTGGGCAATATTTGACGTGACGAGTCCCTTTCAAAGCAACGCCTTCTCTGGTGGTTTCAGGCTGAATGTGGCATCCTGACTCTGTCTGTTCTTTTTTATTTCTGGCAGAGACATGGCTTTTTGGTTTTTCCTATTTGCAAAGTTTTTCTTGGTTTCAAACATCTATCTGAAATGTGGTTTTGCCTAATTGCACAAGAAGTTTTGGACATTTTCCCTAAGTATTCATTGGCTTCATGTTGACACTTGCAATTGAAGGGTACCGTGAAATACCTCTGAGATTTCAAGAGAGGAATCATATCATCCTATTGCCTGTGTTGTTTTCCTTTGATGGATAGAGGTTCCTTTTTACCATCTTGACTTGCTTGCTGAGTCTCCTCCCTGGGTCGTGGACGTATCTCATCCGAAGAGGGCTCATTCGAAGAGCATGTGTGGCCTTTCTTGTCAAATTTTCACACTGTCTTTGCCGTGTATTGGGCCCACTGAGGGGGTTTCCTCGATTTCTTTCAGCTTGTTGATGGAGGAGCACAAAAGCTTTATGGAAGCTGTCTCTGGGCTGCGAAAGGGAATGCAGGCCCCAAAATAGAGGATTCTTGTGAGCAATTGGGGGTTGCAAAGTATAGGCTCCTCCATCCACAAAGGTTTGGTAGATATAGTGCACATAGGGCTTCTCCTCCATGACATAAGTTTCATTCAAGAAAAGGGCATTGACTATGAAGAGACTTCGTAGCATGTGTGCATTGGCAGCTCATCATGGTTGGAATGTACATCGGTTGGACATTAAGACTGCGTTTCTAAATATTGACTTGCATGAGGAAGTGTATGTAACACAGCCTCGTGGTTTTGTTCAGAAAGAGCAAGAGAACAAAGTGTGCAGGTTAAATAAAGAAAGCATTGTATGGTTTAAAGCAAGCACCTCGTGCTTGGTATGAGAAGATTCATGCATATTTCATTGCACATGGTTTTTGTAATAGTCCAATAGAAAGCACTTTGTATGTCAAGCATGTGGATGATGTACTTTTGATACTTGTTCTTTATGTTGATGACATGCTGCTCATCACTGGTCCAAACAAGATGAATATTGTTGATTTTAAGGCTGAATTGAATTCAGCTCTTGAGATGTCAAATTTGGGCCTCTTACATCATTATTTGAGCATTCAGTTTAAGCAATGTGATGGAGGTTATGCTTTATGTTAAACAAAGTACATTGAGACTTTGCTACGCAAATTTGGTCTTGAGGATTGCAAACCTATTGCTACTCCTATATGGAAATAGGTTTGAAGCTTAGTCTTCATGATGTTGGAGACTACTTTGATGTTACCCTCTATCAGTAGTAGGCAATTGGTCGTCTTATTTATTTATGCATTACGAGGCTAAATATTCAGTTTGCAGTCTCAAAAATAAGCAAGTTTATGCATTGCCTAGTTTCTAAGCATTGGTAATAAGCAGTTAAGCGGATCTTTTGTTACTTGAGTGGCACTACACACCTTAGATTGTTTTATCCCAAGGGGGGATCATTGGTTCCAGATTTGCATGCTTTTTCAGATTCTGGTTGGGCTGGTTGTTATGACACACACGTGTCCACTAGCAATTTTTGATTCATGCTTGGTAGCTCTTATATATCATTGTTGAGCAAGAAGTAGCCTACAATGGCCACTTCTTGTTGTGAAGCTGAGTACATGGCAGATTTCACAGCTACAATTGAGTGTGTTTGGCTCAGACGCCTTGCAGCTAATTTCGGTGTTGGACAAGATGCTGCCACCACCATCTACACTAACAGTTCAGAGCGCACTGGCAGTTGCAAGAAATCTAGTATTTCATGCTCGTACAAAGCACATTGAGGTACATTATCGCTATGTTAGGGAGAGACTCTCAGCAGGAGAGATCAACTTGTCTTATGTGCCAACACAGGACAACCTTGCAGATCTTTTCACAAAGGCTTTGCAACGTGAGAAGTTTGAAGCTTTTTGCAAAGCTTTGGGCTTACTCCCTTTTGTGGATTGATCTCAGTCCATAGAGACCAACACTTCTCATTACATAAGTGCGAGCTGTTCACCGCATCAATCCCAAGGGAGATTTGTTATGATATTATGTTAGTGATGTGTGTGAACACACTTAGGACCACTGGGGCACTTTTTCCTCTTTAAGAGGTTTTTTCCCCCGTGCATTGTATATATGCGCATCACTCTAAGGCTACCTTATCTTTGTACTTGCACACTAAGTACTACTACTTTGTGTTGTCAAGAGATAGAGAGGAGAGAGCTTGAGCTCTTGCAAGCACACACACACTCACACACGAGAGTACACAAAGATGGAGCCTGAAAATATTCTTCTTCTTCACACAAAGATGGAGGCTGAAAATCTTCTTCTTCTTCTTCTTCTTCTTCTTCTTCTTCACACAATACAAAATGATAGTAGAGGTCTACAAAAAACATAAAGGGAGGACAACCTAAAAAGGTAGTATGTACAATGGTCAATGTGAAACCGCTAGTGAGTGAGCTGGCAAGATAAGTGTGCCATCACTCTCGGTAGGTAGACCCGTAAATGAAGTATAGTTGTAGTATCACTGGCAAAGATCCTCGTATCCACTACCACGTGCCAGTGTGATGAATGTCGGTGGGGAATTAGCCAGGTGGGCCATGCACCACTCATCAATGAGCAGACCATCTGTCTTGCTTACTGGTCAAAGGGTGTACATGATGATTTACCAGATGCATATTTGTTCAACATCAAGATGATCCCTAAATGGAGTGAACAATATATGTTGCTAATGACAATTGGTTGGCTAGACATTTTATTGCCAATCACAAAAAAGCAAGCAATGATTCAAGGATCCGTATCTTTGACTATGTTTGTAGAAAGATTATACCACATGGGGCAAGATGGGGTTCTACGCCTATGCATTGAACCATTCGAGAAACCTCATTACTTGCGCTAAGCACATATAACCATAGGAGGGATCCACATGGCTTGCAATCAGACGCTAAAACAAATACTATGGGCAAGAGTTTGGTGGCCAACACTAAAATCTAAAGTCCATAAATGCGTAAGGAATTGCCCACGTGTCAAAAGCAACCTCCTTATCCACATGCCATGTTGTTTCAAGTATCGGTAGTCCCAAAATGGAGCCAATACATTGTTGAGTATCTCACAAAAGGCTTATTGCCTAAAAACATAAGCAAGGCGCAACGGAAAGCTATTGAACTTGAAGCAAATGACTACGAGCTTATTGCAAATCAACTCTATAAGAGAGGGAAGGACAAACAACTACATTTTTGCATCACCAAAGTGGAAGATATAAGCAACACATAATGCATGGGAATTAGATATAGGATGTGGTTGCATGTGGGTAAGATGTGTGCAACACATATATAAACATGAAGGAATGGGTACGCATCTCCTGGCATGGATATGAGAGATATTATGGCATGTGTAGGGATGTGTATGGATCAAGTTTTTCTGGGAAGGGATGTTGGGACATGTAAAGGTATGGTACGGATGTATATGTATATGGAAAACATGGGAAAGTATGGCATCACATGTGCACATGGCTAGGGATGTGGAAAGATGTGCGCAAGGGGTCAAAGAATGTGTGACGGATGTGTGGTGGTCTCTTCACATGTGTGGGACATGTATATGAATGTGTACATCATGGTGGTGTGATGCATGGGTTAGACATGTGTATAGATGTGCTAGAAACATTTACTCATGTGAGGAATGTGAAGGCCATGTCCTTTTGTCATGTTATGGTAAGTGTATGCATGTCTTTGTACGTGTATAGGATGTATGCATGTCTTGTACGGATGTTTATATTTGCATTAGAACGGAGAAATATTACAATAGGTGCACGTAGGAAGCGCTGCAAGCATCACCTTCTTCTCTTTGTGTAAGCTCTTGTAAGTGCAGCTAAAGTGAGTATCCTCTAAAAACCTAGAAATTGACTTATATACCTAGGCTTTTTTAGAAGTGGTTTCATACTTAATTAAAGAGCTAAAATTACAAGGTGGAAGCCCATGGCTCTTCTAATCAATCGGCAAGATATTTACAAGGATTTCTGCGGCTTTTAATTAAAATGGGTAAGTGCGGGAAAATAAATCAATTCTTCACATAGCCACTTCCTGAGTCTTCAAGTAGCCGCTTCCTGCATACCATGTCACTTTAACTTTGCCTTTTAAAAGCTTCCGCTTTAATCTCCTGCTTCTGCCTCATAAACTACTTCTTCATCGCCTTAGCAGCTTCTCGTTGACTTGCCATTGACTTGTCCCGAAAACACTATCCCCTTCCTATTTTAGTGTCTGTCCTGGTACACTGGTAACGAGGTGTCCAAGGGTAGCTGTCATGGGAATTTGATTTGTTGCAGTCTAGGTGAATGCTGACTTGAGTTGTCATTCGAGAAGATTAGCATGGCACGACTTATGGCAAAGAAGCACTCCTGTATGAAGAGGCTTTGACTGGATCGATGAACCTCATTCGACTGGTAGAGTTTTCTATTAGCGCTCTTTGATTTTGCATGGCTGTGGTGGCTCTCCTTGTACCTGGATGGTGTAGATTGAAGTTTCCCATAATGTCTTTATTGAGAAAGAAAAGAATTATGGTGCTTAACACGTGATTTAGCCGAGGGGAAAAACCCAGTGGGAAAAAGTCTTGTGGCTTGTTGATCTTATTGATTATGTACATTTGCTGGAGTTCTCCTTAGAGAGTATCTCATGTGATGATGGTGCATGGGTGGAAGCAATAAGCGTTCTTGATGCATGTGTCCAAGTGGGACACCCTAGTATGCATTCACAAAGTATGCAATGAAAACCATATGTTGTGCGAGAAGAGTAATAATGGATTCTTTTAGAAGTAAATGTAGCACATAGAGCACTTTAAAGAGCTATAATAGCTTCCATTACTTTCTAAAAGGGCTTTTGATGTCGAGGTTTCTCCACTCTCCTTACCATGCACATGTGCGTGAGTGTAGGACTCTCCGCCTCTCCACCAACATTTACAATAATAGACTTGGACTCTTATGCTCATCTCATCTAGCATGAGCGACACACTTAATAGCTCAACTCTCTAGCTTGAGCAGTAGCCTACTAGTAGTAACTACGACTCATACACCAAAGTTATTATGGACATGAAGATCTGGGACTAATGCCTTGCACATTTTTTGGCTTGGCTGCCCGACTCTTGACTCTTGTGCCTACCAACAAGTTTTGGGTTGGTGGTGACTTGGACTTTCTTTGATTGTGTCTTGAAGTACACAAATATGAACCTATTGTACCTTTTCTAGGAAGTTTGGTGGTTGATAGTTTTCATTGTGCAATCAAGGCTTCCAATTCTAGCTTGCTTGCAGTTATAGTTGTTTGAGAGGTTAAGGAAATTGCTGCAGCCTTGTAAGTACTCCTGCTGCTATTGTTTGCAAACTCCCCATTGGCAAAGTATTTCATCCACTATTTGATCCATATCTTGAATTGGGCTTGGATCAAAAATAGGGTTGATGGTCATGAAGAATTGTGAAGACAATGGTTCACCTTCTTTGAACTGTTGAATTTGTGCTTCTTTATTATCTTCACTAGAACAACTCTTAGGGAACCATATTTTACCTGTGGTAGATGTTGGCCTTGAAGATGTTTGGGGTTTTTCGACAGTAGAGAGTTTCTTTGGCACCCACTTTTGTTCTAGCTTAGTTGTTATGGCTCTATTCAAGTGAGTACTTGGTGTCACTTGCTACCCTGCTTTGGCCAGTTGAAGTAGGTTTGATGTGGTAGTTTTTATGGGCCTCCAACGATTGGCTTGAGTTGGTTGGTGAGGCTTATTTGCTTGTGAGGCCATACTCCTTGCTTGGCTTTGTATTAGAGCTTTTGGTAGCCAAATTTGAGATTGTCCTTCATAGTAGTCCTGTGCCTTGAGGAGGTCTTGTGGAACAACCCACCCCTTGTTGCTACTGTCTTTGGTGGTGAAGCTTCTGACTTGGATCCGAACAAGGTTGGTTCTTCCTTTGGATGACATTTGAGCTAACTTTTCCTTCGGGATCCATTCTTGCCGAAAGCTTGCATAGGCTGTGGACGCTTCCAAAGTTGAAGCTTTAGTTGACCTTTGACGTCTTTGCTTTGTTTGCCTCTGCTTTTGCTTTGACCTTTGAGTGGTTGTCTTTTGGCTTTGTCATCCTTTTGTTGGAGTTATTGTCGTGGAAGACACTTTATAAGCTAAGAACTTTGGTTTTAGTAGCCATAGCTCTCGATTGCCTTCATTGTACCCTTGTGCCTCCAATGAATTGATAGTAGAAAGCCATCCACTTGATTTGACTTTGTTTGTTCTTTGACGCTCTACCCAAACATATTTGTCACCCTCACCGGTTCTATGTGCTTCCACCATTGGTTTTGGCACCAAAACTTGCTGCATCTTTTGTTGTTGATCCTTGAGTGATGGGGTACTTTGGTTGGTAGATCTTGCTACATTGTTGGCTTCCCTGTTGTGTCCTATTAGACCGCCTTGTTGTCGTTGATGAGGACGTCTTTTGCTCCTTTGTGAGTGGATTGGTGAGACAACTGTGGTTGGATGCTGAGGATGGGACTGATGATTTTGGCAAATGTGGACAAGCAGATTCGTCGACCTTGGCTTTCCCTTTATCCATTGCAGGTCTCTTTGGTTGAGACTTTATATGCTTCAACACCTTTGGGGATGTTGCTGGTACTCCTTCATAGAGTGGTACGACCACTACCTTTCTTTCTACATTAAAGAACGTCATGTGCCGAAAGGTCCAACCTATTATGCAGTTCCGTTTTGCCATCCATGCTCGACTGAGAACTAGTTCTTCATGTAGATTCCCTGGAGCCATGACAAAAAACTTGCCTGTCTCAGAGTATTCTTCTATGTCCCATGAGATTTCAATGACTCCTAAACAATCACCAAACACATTTGCAGATTTTTGCACAAACTTGGTTGTTGAAGTGAGATTAGGCTTACCTAGCAAACGCCAAGTTCGACGGGACATCATATTCTTCTTTGCACTCATGTCAATGAGAGCTAACCTTTGTTGTCGAGATCCATCTTTGTGTTGCATGCTCATGACAATCCTCGCAGGGTGAACATATAAATCTTCGTGGTCATTTGTAGCATGAACTGCTATTGGCAGCACTGTTGGTGATGTTTCTTGTGGAGTTTGTGGCTTGAAGCTTGATGAAGCAGCATCTCCTATCTTCAGATTTGGCAACGGTTGCACAGAGATTTGTTGGGATGGTTGTGCTTGCTCTAGACTCCTTGATGATTCGGTATTTGCAACGTTCATTGAATCCTTGATGAGGTGTGATTGATCTGATGCTTCTACATCCTTTTTTGTAGGCTCTGCTCTTGGATTCTCTAGAGTCTTTTGGTTGGCATGTGCAACTTGTTCTTTGCCTGTGTCGTCCACTCTATCCTTCGTAGAATTGGCTTTTTGTAAGTCTTCAACCTCCTTTTGTCTTCTTGTCTCAGAGCTTTCATGCTGTTGTTCTTCTTCTTCTTTGACAAGGAACTATATGGATGCTCCTTTAGGTTGTTCTAGCTTTAGCTCTATAACCTGAGACTTCAAGAGATTTGTCGTACTATCGGATAGAATTTGTCTCCTTTGAGGGGACCTTGGTGGAGAACATGCCTTGGAAGACAAGTGAGTGGATGCTCTAGGAGAATTCTGCTCCTGAGGCTTTGTTGATACTCATTGCCATCTATATCTTTTTATGCATATGAGAGATCTTTCACATGAAGATACTTGAATACTCTTAGAGTGTCTGGCTTTTGAGCTTGACGAGAAAACACAAGCTGGAATTGGCCTCCTTGTTTGTCTTCATACAAGCATTGAATGCTTGACGTCATGGCTATTTGCTTCAATTGGAAGCTTCCTTCAGTTATGTACTCTGAGAGAGGCTTCATTTCAGTGTATTCCACTGGCTCTCCACACTGGCTGATGCTTTGGATGTACCTCCTCCTTGTTTGAATATGTCGTTGAAGCTTGTCCCAATACTTCGTTAACTCTTGGCTCCATCTCCTTTTGTGCATGCTTTGACGATGACTTTTTGAGGGACTTGGAGGCAAAGAAAATGAAAATGGAGTCTCTTCCCTTCCCAAGCGGTTCTCCGGGTGGAAATGGTTGATCAGCACCTATTTGAGTGTTTGTGTGCTCACTTTGTGGTGTCATGTAGGCATTATGATTGATTCCATGTGCTATTGATGTGCCTATGTGAGCCTCATTTTTCAAGTGTTGTGTCCTGTCTAATGGCTGATGGAATGATGATGTTTGGTAGGGATTTGTGCACTCTATGGTTGGTGATCGTGATGGCATGTGAATGCTTGCATTGTAGCTATGTGCTCCTACATGTGGTGCAATTGTGGTTGCTACCTGTGGTGCAATGGATGTTGAGGGGATCATATATCCTGGGTGTGTGTAGTACATGCTATGATTGGAGTTAGATGTACTTACAGGCAATGTTGCTCCTCCATTGTTGGGTGATGGTTGATGCTGCTTGACCCTTGATAGGCTGGCCTTACTTGAGGAGGTTGACTCTGGCTTTGTCTGTTCATAAGAAGCCTTTGGCTGTCTCTTTCTTGGATAGGTGGTTGTGGTCTGCTAATTAGAGACGCATGCAGATGCGGAATCTCCTTGGTACCAATGCCAGGTGGGTGGCTAAGGTTGGGCATTAAAGCTTGTGGACCACTGTAAGAAGGGGCAAGTGTGCTTTGTCTTTGAGAATCATTTTGCATTGTAGCAATCTGTGGTCCCGTTACCCTAGGGTTTCTATAAAGTATTAAAGCATTATTACTTCCTGGGATCATATGAGATAAGTAAGGGAACCAACACTTGGCTACTTCTTCAGACATGTAGAAGGAATAGGCCCATAGAAATTGTGATCCATATCTCGGTATACAATGATCGTACTTATAGGTTCCTCAAGCATACTTAAGAAAGTTTTTTCCCTTACAACGCTGGTCTGGATGAAACCTTTCAAATGTAATTCCCAATAAAGATTTATACCATTTAGTGCTTCCATCAAAGGATGGTAAGCGACTAACAAAGGCTCTATCTATTTGTCTAAGAGAGTACGAGGGATTGGATTCCTGAGAGATTGAGATTCCAGTTTGTTAGCCTTGTTCGATAGACTCTCTTGAATCTGATGAGCTCACTTGAATAGTGCGGAGTGGCACTATCTTACCATCTTTCTCATCATAGGATACTTCCTCGTCTTCATGATCATTGTCTAAGCCCTCCTCATCTGATGCCTCATTTATCCACCTATGAATCCTTGAGTTGACCCATGATGGGACTTTTGAGTCATTTCCTGTTGAAGTTGTGTCAAGGTTCTCTATGGGTGTTCTAGCAACCTCTTGATAGGAGTGATCCATCAAGTTGATGCGTGTAACAACATCTTGTTGTCGTAAGTAGATATAGTCAGAACCCCAATCTTGAATCATTTTGAGTTGCCGCATGAATGGTCGTCCCAGAATGATGTTGTAATTTGGATTCTTTCCAAAATCTACTACTGCAAATGTATGCTCATATGCAACTCCACATGAAGTGATTGTAACTTTTTCTAGAAGTCCAATTGGCTTCTCTATGTTTCCATCGGCTAAGCGTAGTTTAATGCATGTTTGCTTTAAAGCTGGCCTTCCCCAAGTCTCCCATAACTTTTTTGTGGCAATTGCGACACCTGATCCACCATCTAGGATAGCTAGACTGGTATGCCCTGCGTATTCCACCAGTAGAGTCATGTTGCCATCTTCTTCGTCACAATATTCTCCCGATTTGCTCAAAGGTATTGGCTCAAAGGTTTGTTTTTGCCCTTCTACGGCTGAATGTTTGTTGTCATTTTGTTTCTTTTTACTTGTAGCTCTTCTAGCCCTTCACTGCTTCCATGTTTCTTTGGTAGCTCTTTTGCTCTCCCTGGGCATATCGCTCGGTCCTTCCTTGCATTTATCCTTATCTTTGACCTGAGTCGTGTCCTGAGCCATAGTCGTGTCATGAACGGACACAACTTGCTCTGCACTTTTGCGGTCTAGGCAAGGTGGCAAAGTGGGCTTGGCAGTTCTACTTTGGATATAATTCTTGAACTGTGGACAATCCTTCATCCAATGCTCACCTCTACATATATAGCATGGGCCTTGTCTCTGCACCCAGGGGCTAGCTATCATATTTGCGCAACGTGATGGTAGTGGTCCTATCTGCCCTCCATTAGCTAGATGCTCACTCATGGTATGCATGTGTATTGAACCATCTGGTCTTGTTTCCAAAGGAGCACTTGCTCTTTCTAGTTTGTGCACAGAAGACACACTTGGAGGAGTAGTTGTTGACATTCGTGAAGCATTCAGTGTAGGTCGTGGTGTAGGCTCATGAGTTCTGAAATCTGGAAGGCTTGCCTCACTGTTTCTGAGTCTAGCGACGACTGGCATCCCTAGGCATGTGAAGCCTTGTACTTCATGTGAGTGCAAGAAATCCCATTCTTGTCCGTACTTATCCATGAAGATCACGGATAGATCATGCTCTATAGCTTTGTGGACAAAAACATATAGCACTAGCTCGTAAGACAGGCTGTGTCCCCTCGTGTTCTTTTGCAAATAAAATAATTTCATGCCCTCGTCTTCCCTCTTGTACAAAGCTTTGGTTGGGTCATCAATGGAAACTCTTCTAGTCAAAATTGAATTGACTAGCTTCTCATTCCACATGGGTGGCGAAGGTGGAAGTTCATGGCATTCAGTTCCTACAGTGGCAGTATCCACTCTAGCTCACCACTGGCTCTCATGCCCATGTTGGATTAGGTCTGGTATGCCATGGCTTGACCTAGTTCACTCACTTGAGACAGCGACCTTGATGTGCTCCCTTGCACTATGCTCTATCCCAAGTGTTAGCTCCTACAGGGTCTCATGGCCAGAATGTATATGGCAAATTATCCGAAAATTTTCAAATTTTTTGGACTTTTTCAAACTTCTCCAGAACTCATTTTGAAGGTATTTGAACAATATGGCACAGAAAAATAGTGCACTTTTTCTGGCCAAAAATTGCAGATTTTTTGTCAGTTTTCTATAGTGAGTTCAGTATGGGAAAATTGTTTTTTGTTCGAAATTTCGAATATGGTATTCAAACAACTCGCAGCGACGTGAATCTTATACACGAGAAGTTTGGCACTTATTTTTGAAAAAAATTCCAGACTTTTTTTTTTCTTTGCTATCCAACCTCTTCTCCCTTTCCTTTTGGCTTAGAGAATGTGTGTATCACTTTCCAAATATCCCTTGCCAACCTCTCCTAGCAGACCAGACATGTCCAAAACTGCTCCAGCTTGAGGGAATGTCCAACTTTAGCATTTGACATCACCGTTGACCTCAAAGCAACCCTTCCTAACCTCAAGAAAGTCACTGTGCATGATTCTGACAAGTGTAAGGCCCTTTTCAACAGAAACACGTTTCTGTCTAAGGTGCTGAATTTTTGAACTTTTTTGGTTCAGCTCTATAGTGCATGTCTTGGGGATCCCAAATATATTTTTACTTTATGATTTGGACTTTTGCAGCTACCCCAAAAGCTCTGTTAGAGTGCAGGTATTTGCAGAGCTGTTAGGCCAGTCTCTTGACTTCCACAAGTCCAAATTGAATTTTTCTTGGATAGTTGGGTTCCGTAGAGTGTGTACAAGGCTCCCATGTGGGCAGTATGTGAATTTGACCTTTCTAGGGCACTTTTCAACAGAAACGCGTTTCTGTTTGAGGTGCCTTTTTTTGCACAAATTTTGATGTCAACTTAAAGGGCTTGGTCTCTTGATCTCAGATATGCAAAGATTTCATGATTTGAATAATGTTTGACTCCCCAAAAGTTAGATATACTACTGAGAAACACTGTTCTCCACATACACTAGATTTGATGTATGATGGGTCAAAACTTAGCCAAATTTTGAAATGAGACCTGTTCTGGAGTCAGCAAAGCATGGGCTATCCAAGTTTCACCAAAATCTAACCACTTTGGAATAGAAACGCGTTTCTATTTGAGGTGGTCTTTTTTGACAAAATTTGTATGCAGCTTGTAGTGCTTGGTCGTAGGATCTCATTCATGCAAAAACATAATAATTTGGATGTTGTTTAGCCCTCCAAAAGATAGAAATACTGGTCAGGAAGACTGTTTCCTACAGACACTAGATTGGTTGCATGAGGGGTCAAAACTAATCCATTATGCAATGAGACTTGTTCTGGAGTCAACAAAGCATGGGCTATCCAATGAGACAAGTTTCACCAAAATCTGACCACTTTGGAACAGAAACACGTTTCTGTTTGAGGCGGTCTTTTTTTGACAAAATTTGTATGCAGCTTGTAGTGCTTTGTCTTAGGATCCCATTCATGCAAAAACATAATAATTTGGATGTTGTTTAGCCCTCCAAAAGATAGAAATACTACTCAGGAAGACTGTTTTTTGCAGACTCTACTTTTGATGCATGAGGGGTTAAAACTAGTCCAATTTATGATGTAAGACTTGTTCTGGAATCAACAGAGTATGGCCTATGTGATGGTACAAGTTTCATCTAATTCTGAGCACTTTTGAACAGAAACGCGTTTCTGTTTGAGATGCTCTTTTTGACATGGGATGACTCCTGCTTGTAGGGCTTGGCCTTAGGATCCCAAATATATAAAAACATAACAATTTGGTTAATGTTTGACCCTCCAAAAGATAGAAATACTGCTTAGAAACACTGTCTCCTCTATAGACTCTAATTTTGATGCATGAGGGGTCAAAACTAGGCCAAATTATGAAGTTAAACTTGTTTTGGAATCATCAGAGCATAATCTTTCTAATGGTGCAAGTTTGATCAAGTTCTGAGCACTTTTGAACAGAAACACGTTTCTGTTCATTTCCTAGCAGAAAATGAATTTCTGAGTTCTGATGCTTGTAGGTGGTGGGGCTTGGTCTCCTGATTCCAACAATGTCTTGAAATCCAAAAATGGACAAGTTTTGATCTCCCAATTGCTTGAAAGACGCTATGTATCCAATTTGGCTCTAACTGATGAGTATGAGGTCAAAACTAGCCCAAATTTTTATGCTAGACCTGTTTCGGCATGTGCACATCATGGGCAAGCAAGCTTGACTAAATTCTGAGCACTTTGAACAGAAATGCATTTCTATCTGAAGTCCTAGCAGAAAATGACTTTTGTAATTTTGAAGCTTGCAGGTTCTAGATCTTGTCTTGTTGGTCATGGATATGTAAAGATATCCCAATTTGGACAAGATTTGCCCTCCCAAATGCATGAAATAGTGAAGAAACGCACACTTTACCTCAAGAGTGCAAAAATGATGGGTTGGATGACCAAATGAGCTCCAAATTATTGTGTAAAGCTACATTTGGCATGTACTAACCATGGGGAATGCCAATATACAAGTTTGGTTCAGTTTGCGAACAGAAACGCGTTTCTGTCTGAGGTCACTCCAGAAAGTGATTTTTCCACATTTGACACTTGCATCTATTTTTCCTATTTTCATGCAAGTGAATGGTATCTCAATGGGTGTTTGCGTTCCTACTTACCCTAGTCCTAACAAACATAAATATACATCTAATCTACAAAAAAGAAATGAAAGCAAGAAAAACGACAAGAAAGACAACAAGAAAAAGAATGCTCCAAAGAGCTACAAAGTCCTAAATCCTAAATGCAATGCAATAGTGTCAAGTAGAATGGATATGAATGTCCCACACTCAAACCATCATCCAACTTACACTCCCTAATCCTAAGTGAAGGTCCTCGGCGGTCCCCGATCCTTGGCTTCCTTCGAGAGCCTTGGAAACCCCGTTCCAACCTCTCCTACTAAATGATAGTGAAAGTGATTCTCACCTATCTACACTAGAAGGGTGCTCATGTGATTACTCTAATCTAAGTCTTGGCTCCCCGGCAACGGCACCAATGTTAGCGGCTCGCCGCGACGGACATCTATAGCATAGCTTTCACGCACTAACATAATGTCAATACGGGGAAGTGACCCGATTAGTGCACGGAGGCTACATGAGGATGTCAATTTCACGGTAATCACACACAATCAAGAAGAGGGAAGAGTATTTGCCTCTATGTACACATATACACATTCAAGCAAAGAGGGAAATCTCTATCCATCAACATGTGAAAATGCATGCTAATAGGAGAAAGGGGAAGTGTAAAGGGTTGTGAGCTCATTCAATGGCACAATGCAATTGATTAGTGGACTAACAAGAAGCTTAATACACACACATACATAGAGGTTATGAGCCTTCAAACCTCTTAATGCAAGCGGAAATTAGTGCTTCCTATCAACTAAGCATGCTCTTGCTACACTAATCAATCACATAAACTCATCAAAGACAACCTTAATCAAAGATTAATCTACTTCACACACACTCTTTACCTAAAGCACACACACACTTTCTTAATCATTTCTTAATCAAAATCGATGAAAGAACATTCATAGAATGGACAATAGAGAGAGGAAAACCCTTGCCTTGCATTAGAACGGAGAAATATTACAATAGGTGCACGTAGGAAGCGCTGCAAGCATCACCTTCTTCTCTTTGTGTAAGCTCTTGTAAGTGCAGCTAAAGTGAGTATCCTCTAAAAACCTAGAAATTGACTTATATACCTAGGTTTTTTTAGAAGTGGTTTCATACTTAATTAAAGAGCTAAAATTACAAGGTGGAAGCCCATGGCTCTTCTAATCAATCGGCAAGATATTTACAAGGATTTCTGTGGCTTTTAATTAAAATGGGCAAGTGCGGGAAAATAAATCAATTCTTCACATAGTCGCTTCCTGAGTCTTCAAGTAGCCGCTTCCTACATCCCATGTCACTTTAACTTTGCCTTTTTAAAGCTTCCGCTTTAATCTCCCGCTTTTGCCTCATAAACTACTCATTCATTGATTTAGCAGCTTCTTGTTGACTTGCTGTTGACTTGTCCATAAAACATTCATCCACCTATCCTCTAATGTCTTTATGGGCTTCAGTCTTGCTTCATACGCTTGTAGTAAAGCGTCTAAAGGTTCGAAGCTTTTCTCAACAAGCACTGACCCTGCAGTTTGCTCGTTGTTGTCTATTTCTACGTCACGTTGTTCTTTTTCCCGACTCTCTATTGTTGTTTCTTTCTATAGTTCAGTTTCTTTGGCAGCCTCTTTGAGTTTTTCATTGCGTTTCCTTTTACTTGCTACCCTCCTTGCTCTTCTGGCTTTCCATGTTTCTTTTGTCTTTTTACTGCATTCACTCGTAGATTTCTCGGCTTTGTTTCCTTTAGCGTCTCTCTTCGCTTTGTCTTGGGCCCTTGTGATTACATGGATAGGCACCACTACTTCTGTCTTTGAAGAGCTAGGCAAGCTCATGGAAGGCATTACCTCAATGTATTTGAGCGTAGCCTCGCCCTTGGCATCTTGTTTAATGGGGCAGTCTTGCACAAAGTGCACTCCGCATTCTGTGCATGTTCTCTGCAGGGGAGGAATTCCTGAGTTAGGTGGTCGTTCCATCCAAGGGTTGGGACAATCCCTAATCCAAGGGTCACCTCCACATCTGTAGCAACTTCTAGGCGGACTTGTCGGTGGTGGTCCTGTGCGATATGGTCTTGGTCCAGGCCCTCCTCTTTGATGTGCTCCTCTGTTGGCAATAAACCAAAGCGTATTATGATCCATTTGGTAATTACCTTCGGGGACAACCATAGATTGGTCCCGCGGATCCTACCTGTGATGGTGTGGTGGTCAAAGTGTTGTCCATGTTGTCCTGTACCATCATGACCTAGATCTTCAGGCTGCACACATATCTAACTACTGCGGCTCCTAGCAATGGTTGCCTAGCACAGGTTGTGCTCTTTCCATTCCTGGTGCTGCGTAGTTTTGGTATCCCGCTCTAGGAGCGTAATTAGCCACTTGAGGAGTCCCTGTGTTTTGCTGCACTATGCTTTGCTCTCTCATGAGTTAAATCCTATGGTAACATTTTGATGTCTCATGATTTGTCCATTTTTGTTCGAAATCACACCATTTGTCTATTCTTGGCGGTTTTTGTACCTGGTAGTTTTGTTTCGGGAGACATTGTGAAGTAGGATGATCTCCTCCACAAGACTCACATCTTTAAGGACTTCCTGTTGGTTTAAAGACCTCGTTCATGCATTTCATGATTAGCTCTACCATCGCTTCCGGATTCCCGCTTGTGCTCTTCTCGGCTTCGCTTAAGCTTTTTGCGCTTGAAGAGTCGGATCCTATGATTGGCTTGTCTTTTTCAAAGATGACGCAATTGTCATCTAGGTCAATGGCATTGTAGATGCACTCGTTAAGCGTCGCATGTTTCTTGCAATAGATATTTGCATGCAAAGACTTGTTTAACAAGCCTTCCAAAAAGAGTGAGACGAGCTTTTCCTGCGAGAGCAATTCCTTCTCAGGACATCTGGCTATATACTATCTCAACCTATTGGCACAATCTCTCAAAGTCTCTTTCTCATCTTGTTTGAAATCATGGATAAGTGTGCTCACGCTACATTTGCGGTCTTATAATCGGAACCCCTTGTGCAGTGAGTCCTCTCAACTCACTATCCAACATCAGCTTCCATTCCAAGCCGTATTTGTCAAGGAACATGAGATGTTGAGTCTCCATGGTCATGTTGTTCAAAAAGACGTATAAGGTCTTGTTTTTGGAGAGGCTGAATTCGAGTGGGAAGTCGAGAAAGTAGTAGAATTCCGTGCTCGTATCTTCTCGTTTGTATAAGGCTTTAGTGGTATCGTCGATCGAAACTCGTTGAGTCCTAACTGAGTTTACTAATATAAAACTTGGTGGGCTTGACTTCGGTGGATGTTCTTGTTCTACTACAAACCCTTCTAGCACTACATTGCCCAATTTATCAACTGTTTCAGGGTTTTCGACTAAGAGATACATATCTGCATCCCTTCCCATGTACCTATCTACTTGGAAATTCACCCATGGTGCGAGATCTAAGTCTGAGAAGTGATCCTCGATCTTGATGTCATATCTACCAAGAAAATCCTTGTAGATTTTTTCACCGTGAGCATTTTTCGCATGATATCTTAGCCTTCCATCGTATTCAAGATACTCCATGAGACTGGGAGCGGAAAGAAGATTGAGTTCCCATGCTTGACTCGGATAACTTATCAAGGAGAACCTCCTCGACTGGTTGAGTGCCTAGACTCTGAGTCCTAGCTGTACTCTCTTGTGTGAATACCTTACTTCTCCCGTCAACCGTGCTCTGATTTCTCAACTTATAGAAAGTTCCCGACCTAAGATGTATAGAGCTTGCAAGTGTTTATCAAATGTGAATGAATCTTAAAGAGTGATCACCTGACTAATCGGATTGAAGCCGAAAACTCCAATGCTCTTAGCGCTTGTAATCACTTCCAGATTCCTATCAAAGGAGCCCTAAATTTTTTTAACTTTTGCTCACTTAGACCAAATTTAGCATTTGACTTCACTTTTGAACTCAAAGCTATCCTTTCGATCCTCACTTAAGTGACTGTACCTGATTTTGTAAGGGCACTTTCTCCAAAAACGCGTTTTTGGATGACTGTGAGTTTTTTCAGATCTGATTTGATAGGAAGCTTACTTATGATGCCTAGACACCTTTAGTCAAATTCCAACATAATTTGAAGGTGGTTATGGCTTGTTTATACCCAAAACACTCTAGATCTGTCGTAGACTTGAACTATGGCTATGACCTAGATTTATCCAAATGATATGAAACTTGAGAGTTAAGCTATATACACTATAAGAATGACTTGTGCCAACGCACTTTTGCAATTTGATGAGCAGACAGTGGGTTTCTCCAAAAATGCGTTTTTGGATGACTGTCACTTTTTAACACTTTTGTGATGGCAATAGCTTCCTTATGATGTATACATGCTATATCTACTCTTTTTTCATATTTTGGATGACTTTTTCAGTGGTCTATAAGCCAAAACTGGCGGTTTTGTCACTTTGTTGTTCTAGACCTATGTGATGAATTTGACTTTTTCGGGATCAAACTTGAAAGTTGTGATGTATATACACTATAAACAAGGTGTATAAGGTCAAATGAGTAGATACATGCTATATCTACTCTTTTTTTATATTTTGGATGACTTTTTCAGTGGTCTATAAGCCAAAATTGGCGGTTTTGTCACTGTGTCAGACTTTCATGTGATCCTAAGAGCTAAATGATTTTCCCCTAACCTCTCGCACGAGGTCAGATTTCACATGTAAATTTCATCCATCTTTGAGGAGTGAGAAATGGCGCATTGTTTAGGTTTTTATAATTACTTGTGAGCTTTTCAAACTGGATTTTAAGAGTGCTTTTTTGAAGCAAGTTTCCTTGCAAGTGTCACTGAGATTTAACAAGTGTAAGCTTTGTAATTCACGTGAGTTTCCCGTGGGTTTTCACTTGTAGTTGACTGTTGTTATGCTGCCGCCGCCGGAATTCACCCAAGAGAAGAGTTAATTGGTAGATTTGCTTATGGGAATTCAAGAGGGTAAAAATAGTAACCAAAACACTTGTTTTAAAGAATGAACTGCATCCCAGCATCATCAAGCCAGGCCCGGGAGGAGAAATAAGAGGAGATTCACATACTTTTGGACCTTATTTAAGGGAAAAAGCGTGCCCAAACTAGGGGAGATTCTATCACACACTCTCATAGCCAGATACCCCATGTGATCCCAGCTAAAATGCATACGTCATGACTTCCTGGTGCGCACCGTCGACACACACATGTCTATGCGTGCCAACCGACGTGCTACCGATGCGTGCAAGTCTCATTATAATTTTGGCATTTATAATGAGCTAGAAACTTGCCTGGGCGCCCATAGTATGTTTTTGGCACTTTTTGGCACTAAATGGTGCTCGTAGCTCATAATATCGACCTCAAAATTATACGAACAGGACAAGCCCAGAGAACCATTGGCAATGTTTGCTTATTTACAAGGAAAATATTTACATGTGAGGGCTCACTCACGAAGAAAATCAAAATGATGCAGGTTACATCTAGTGGGTAATTGGGCCCGATCTATCCTACCAAATGACATCATCCTTGCTAGATTTATCCATATAGCATCACTCCATGGTCTCGTCAATGGTCCAATAAGCGGTCATATAGATCTGTGGCTAACAACAACTTTGTCACAGACTCCCTAGATATATACAACTGGGTCTTGTCAATGTCAACAAGCTTAGGGGAAACGTTGTATGTCCTTGTATCTAGAAGATCATTAGCCTCATAATATACTCATTATTTATGGACTTGTACTCATCATGGCTCTCCTGTAGAACATCAAGTCGTCTAAGAACCTGGTCACCCGACAGGCTACACTGATCAGTAACTCCTCTTGCTCTTACTAGCTCGATGGTACTAAACCTATCTCGGATCGGCAAGCTAAGACTACTTGGTTCATATGGTCAAATTTGGTCTTTAAAAGTCCACAGACACATAAAACCATGCTAGAAACCCCCTATACTACCAAGTGGCGGAGAAATACCTCCCGACATATTGTAATCTAGATTTTCATATAAGCCTCTTTTATCTTTTTTATTTAAAATTGCAGAAAAGCAAAATTACACATTTCTTGAAGTGAGTAATGTTATGTACCCCATAGTCACCTATGAGATAACCAACCAATCCTAAGACCATCCACCGAAGCATGGATGGATAATGAATCAAGGTTTAAGGGAGAGGATGCATAGGGCGTAGACCTATGGGTAATAAAAAATGTGCTCGTAGGTACACCACTACGAAACCAGATTGCAAATTAATTTCTTGTACAACTTAGAGTTATAAAAAAGAATTACAGAATTATCGCAACAACAATAACCAAACACTTCCTTGTATAAAAATGAACATACACACTGTCAGGACAACGGTCCTGGAGAGCTCGACCGTCGTGACTAATTAGCGGGAATGGCCTAGGCTATGCCATTACAGGGTTTAAGGGGACAAGAGGAGGCGAGTGTTGAGCCAAGGGCCACAACTACGGGGACGGTGTCACACTTCCTTGTATAAAAATGAACATACACACTGTCAGGACAACGGTCCTGGAGAGCTCGACCGTCATGACTAATTAGCGGGAATGGCCTAGGCTATGCCATTACAGGGTTTAAGGGGACAAGAGGAGGCGAGTGTTGAGCCAAGGGCCACAACTACGGGGACGGTGGCCGGCCACCGTCCCCGTAGTTGTGGCCCTTGGCTCAACACTCGCCTCCTCTTGTCCCCTTAAACCCTGTAATGGCATAGCCTAGGTCGTGCCCATGCCCGCTAATTAGTCATGACGGTCACGAGCTCTCCAAGACCGTTGTCTTGACACACAAGAGATATGGGTGTGTGTGGGTGTATGTGAGTGCACGTGCATAGGTGCATACGTGTATGTATGTGTGCACATGTGAGTGTTTGTGTTTGTGTGTGTATATATCCATGTGTGTGCTCGTGTGCTCATGCGAGTGATTACGTGTGTAAGTGCACATGAGTGTGAGTTAGAGAGGGGGAGAGAAAATGTGCATGTGTGTGTAGGAGTGTGTGTGTGCGTACATGCATATGTGTGTTTGTCTGAAAAAGAGAGCGAGTGGGAGAATGTGTGTGCGTGTGAGTGTGAGTTAGAGAGGGAGAGAAAATGTGAGTGCGTGTGTGTGAGTATGTGTATCTGGGGAAGAGGGTGAGAGCGAGAAATCAAGAGGGAATGAGAGGGAGAAATCAAGAGGGAGAAAGAACGAGAGAGAGCGAGAGAGTGAGAGACGGGATAGATGGGGGGCGGCCTGTGCAAACCCCCCCACATCCTGGTGGTAAAATTAGGGGGGATGGGCTGTTGCATAGGCCCTCACGCTGCACAGCAGCCTGGGTGAATGGGGGGGGGAGTAGAAGGGGAAGGGAGGTGGGTAGGTAGGGGGCATGAGGAGGGGGCGTGTGGGGTGGCCCCCCCGGGTTGACCACGGGGAGGGGCACCCCTCAGGGAGGGGGGGTGATGTGGTGGGTACACAGACCCGCCACCCCCCCTTTTTCCTTTCTTTTTTCTTGGGGCCGCCATCTCTGCTAGTTTATCGACAAATCTTTGGTAAAAATTGACATATCCTAGGAAGCTGGATATTTCATTGGCGCTAGTCAAAGCCACTGCTTCCAAGATTGCTTTCACTTTGTCGTCCGACATTTCTATCCCTTCTCTGGAGACCACATGCCCTAGAACTGTCCCCTTAAATGACCCAAACAGACATTTGAATGGATTCAGACAGACCTTCTTTTCCATGCATTTGCTAAGCATTAGCCATAGACACTTCAAATGATCATTAGCACTGGAATACACTGTGAAGTTGTCCACAAATATGGCCATGAATTTCTATAAATATTCAGCAAAGATTACCATCATTGCTCTCTGAAATGTAGCAGGAGCATTGCAGAGCCCAAAGGGCATCACCAAGAACATGAAGGCGCCCCATTTGGTGGTGAAAGTGGTCTTTTCTCTATCTTCAGGCGCCAGCCTGATCTGATTATACCCAATATACCCATCAGCAAAGCTATACATTTCGTGCCCCACGATCTGATCCAACATTGTATCAGTGAATGGCAGTGGAAAAGGGTCTTTTATGGTTTGTTCATTCAGTTTCCTGAAATCCACAAAAATTTTGAGCTTGCCATTATTTTTGGGAACCACTACTATTGGAAATATCCAATCACTGCTTTCTACTTCTGTGATGAACCCAGCCTTCAGTATTGCATCGATTTCTTCCTTGACCCTCTTGGCATAATTTGGATTCATTCGATACCTTTGCATTCTGATGGGTCTCGCGTCCATCCTCATAGGTATTTTGTGTTGGCATACATCAAGATCTACCCCCTTTAGCTCTATATGGTCCCAAGCAGACACATCCTTGAACTCATGGAAGAGCTCAGAAAATGTCTTTTTGTAGGTGTCTGGCAGCTGCTTGTGTTGATTTTAATTGTTCTGGTCGGGTCCCCTTCTATTACCAGCTCCTCCACTTCCTCAATCACTTCCTTGTTGGCCTGGGTAGTCAGTTTCCGAAGGCCCTCTTCCTCATGCATGAAGTGAGCTGGGAATCTCCTGTTGATCTGCCAGCTTCAGTTCAGTAGCCACCAATTTAAATCCAGAGTTGTCAAGGGCACTATGCTGCTTTCTCTCAGTTTTTTCAGCAACTTCTCTGACTCAGTGACATAAATGTCACCAGGTCTGCTATCCCTAAGGACTTCCCCCTGAGTAGTCGGGGGACCGTTATTCTGGCATTTCCGCTCATTAGGGTCAGCTCATCAGTACTCCAGTCATGAACAGCTTTAGCTCTTCTCAGCCAAGATCTCCCAGTAGGACATCGTAGGAGTCGTCCAACTCCAATATCAGGAACGAGGCCTGAAATCTTACATTCGCCACTTGGATTGGCACATCCTCTACAAGTCCCAAAGGTTCGAAAAGCGTTTGATTGGCCATCGTCAACTTAAAGGGTGCTGGCTTGTACTTGAGTCCTAGCTGCTTCCGGACCCTTTCAGACATGATGTTTACTCCAGCCCCTCCGTCTAATAATGCCCTCTCCACAGGCTTCCAATGTCCCCAAATTTTGCATTCCACTTTCACCACTGGGGCCTGATCATCCCTTATGCCAGTTTTGTCAACTTCATAGGTTGCCTTGGGGTTTTCCTTCCAATATTTTTTGGCCATTGGAACGGCCTGGATGAGTTTTTCAAGCTCTAGTGAGAGCTTAGTCATCCTCTCAGTCACCCCTTCCCAGAATTTTTTTGAAAGAGAATTGGTCAACTTCTTTGATTGTATTTTCACATTCATTAACCGCTTCAGATTCCAGCGGCTCTGGTTGATCAGTCGGCTCAGAGGGTTTTGACTGCACGGACTTCTTGGCCCATTTTTTGCTTCGTTTTTCCAGTTTGGGGGTGGCCTTGGGTCTTCCATTAGCAGTTTCTTCATATTCAGATGTTTGGTGACCTGGACTACATCTTTTTTGAGACCGCTACCACTTCCGGCAATACCAAGTTCATTGCCGGGTTCTTTGATTTTTCCATTGTTTTAGGGCAGTCTCTTACCATGTGGCCCTCCTCTCCACAGTTCCAACAGTTGAACTTCCTTGGGGCAGTCTCTTACCATGTGGCCCTCCTCTCCACAGTTCCAATAGTTGAACTTCCTTGGGGGCGGTCTGGGGTAAACAAGTCGGTAATAGGAAGGCTAGGCTACCGCTTGCATTGGGGCTTCTTGGGCCACTGGAGCAGTAAGTCTGACTGCCGGGACGGCCAGTCGAACCGCACATGCCTCCCACTCATGCCCCCTTCTTTCACAGTAGTCACATTTCACACATTTGCTGGTAGCATGAGAGCTCTCCCTGCAATGGACACACCACTTTTCCCCCTTGGAAGGCATCTTCGTTCTTACCCTTGACAGTTCTTCCACAGTCATTCGAAGTCTTTTCAGCTCATGCTGCAGTTCCTTGGCTTTACCTGTTGATTCATCAGAGCTACGGCCCCCATCAGATGAGCTGGAGTCACTTGAGCTTTCTCTTTGGCATTTTGTTCCTTTCCGCTCCATCTCTACTGCTCGCTCAACCAGGTCCTCAAAGGATCTGGTGGGGTTGGTGATTTCAGACTTGGCCAGACTTTTCAAGGTAGTCCCATTCAGGAACCACGCTCGCAGACTCTTATTGGCAAGCGGAGATGATAGCTAGCGGGCCAGATCTTTTATCTCTTCAATAAACTACCGGACACTTGCTTTCTTCTGTTTGATCCTGCCCAGCTAGCTCAGCAACTCTTCGTCAGACTTCCCCTCCTTGAAACGCTGAACCAATGCCTTGGATGTTTGTTTGCATGTGGTCAGCTTTTCAGGGGGGTAGTTGAAGTACCATTTCTGTGCTATAGAGCACAGAGTTTGGGGAAAGCACACTTTCCAGTCCCATCTTGGAAGCCCTCTGAGTGTGGCCCAGCTTTCGAATGCTTGTACATGGACCTGAGGGTCCCTCCCTTTCTTTCCTTTATACTCTGGCATTCTGAGCTTCAGGTCCTTGGCTACATTTCTTCCTGGGTCTTGGGGGTTGTCGTGAGGTTGATCCTCATTTTGCTCATTTTCATTCTCCTCTTTGAAGATGAGAATTAATATAAACCATCGCTTATATGATTTCTTGGGTTCTCCCTCTCTCTCTCTCTCTCTCTCTCTCTCTCTCAATTTAATTTATCTCGATGCGATGATTGTGAGAATACAATCTCTCAAGTTAAATGTGTGCGATGTTCGGAAAGAGAGGACACATACACACACACACACACACACACACATAAACGCACACACAATCGCTTGAATTAACCGTGTGTGATGTTCGTACATGCGTTGCCGATTTGTATATGGGAACGCTAAGTATAGTTCAAACACAAAAAAACTCATGTGTGATTTTTTTAACATTCTTTTGAAACATAGGATGAAGTACAAGATAGTAGACTACTACAGTGACTATACAAACAATTCGACTATCATAGTCGGATGCAATAGGGACTATACAAATAGTAGGGTGATTCTTTCTTAAAAATGTCACCATGGGATGTACAATGTAGTTTCTGTGTGTGTGTGTGTTTGGGGGGGGGGGGAGGGAGAGTGTTTGGGCTCTCCAAATGTACCCAATGTACTACCGTTGCGCATACGGACCATATCTGCTCTCCAAATGTACCCAATGTACTACCGTTGCGCATACGGACCATAGATATGGTCCGTATGCGCAACGGTAGTACATTGGGTACATTTGGAGAGCCCAAACGCTCTCCGAATGCACCCAATGCTCAATGGTTGAGCATTGGGTGCATTCCGAGAGCGTTTGGGCTCTCCAAATGTACCCAATGGTTGAGCATTGGGTGCATTCGGAGAGCGTTTGGGCTCTCCAAATGTACCCAATGTACTACCATTGCGCATACGGACCATAGATTGCCTGAGTGGCAAAAAATTAAAAATCTTAGATCTACTCCAATTGGGGGGTTCAATTCACAAACTAACCACATGGGGGGATACATGGAACTAACATGCCATAGCATCAAAATCACTTTTAAAGCTTCAATGTGGGCACAAGAGCAAAAATTGCTGCCAAAGTCTGAGTCTGAGCAAAAAACATGGCAGATAAACTGCTTGAAAAAACTCATTTGAAATGGGTGTGACATGATTAGCTTCTACACATCATAGGAAATAAGGGGATGTCTTCAAAATTGCAAAAAAATGCATATTGATTTAAAAAATCCAAAGTACTTGGACTTCTCACCCAAATCCTTCCGAAAACCAATAAATATAGAGACTCCATCATTGCATTTTCTTAGAGAAAAAAGAGTGGATTGAACACTATGCCCATGCCTCTGGCAGGCCAAAAATGATTGTTAAAAACCACTACCTAGTCCCTAGAGTGGATGATTAGCTAGACGAGCGTAAAGGTGCAAGTGTTTTCAATAAACTTGATTTGAAATAGGGCTATCATCAAGTTTACATGGATTCATTTGACATATTTAAAAATGTAAGATTCCTCCCCAGCCTCTCAAAATGTCTAGCATCTTCCCCTGTAATCAATCCCTCTTCAGAAATATAAAAGACTTGTTTCTAACTGTTTTAACCTAGAGAGAGAAAATATTCTAGAGAGAGAATATTCAAATTTTTAATATTTTTGGATAGAAAATTATCTCATCTTATTAAAATAAGTTCCCCTGAAACACAAATTCAAAAAGAACTTTCCAATGTACAATTGGAATTAATTGGAAATGGGTATAAAGGACCTTAGCCTAAGGGTCTAGATTTTTAGAAATTTTTGGATTATGGTCCAATTAAGGTTCCTATGGGCCAATAGCATCAATCCATGTGTAGGGAGGAGATAAATCCAATTTGTAAAAGAAGATACCCAAAAATGAGTAAATGCTCACATAAGATGAAGAGTTGAAAATGTACAAGGTTTATTAGTAAAAAACTATGAGCAATATTAAAAATATGAGATATTTTGGGTATCCAAAAATGAGTAAATGCTCACATAAGATGAAGAGTTGAAAATGTACAAGGTTTATTAGTAAAAAAACTATGAGCAATATTAAAAATATGAGATATTTTGGGTATCCAAAAATGAGTAAATGCTCACATAAGATGAAGAGTTGAAAATGTACAAGGTTTATTAGTAAAAAAACTATGAGCAATATTAAAAATATGAGATATTTTGGGTATAATGATTCCATTATGACACATATGTAAGGAAGGGGAGTTCTTTAAAGGAGGTGCATATTTCACATAAGATGAAGAGTTGAAAATGTACAAGGTTTATTAGTAAAAAACTATGAGCAATATTAAAAATATGAGATATTTTGGGTATAATGATTCCATTATGACACATATGTAAGGAAGGGGAGTTCTTTAAAGGAGGTGCATATTTCACATGCTTGAATGAGTTTTAAACTCATAAAAGTTGAGATATTTCATCTCTCCTCTCTCCTCATTCAAGTCTAGTTCCAAAAAGTTAGCTTAACTGACCTAAAAATGGTCAAATATTGACCAAACTGATTTAGAAAATTCTAGAGAGGAGATATTTCATCTCTCCTCTCTCCTCTCTCCTCATTCAAGTCTAGTTTCAAAAAGTTAGCTTAACTGACCTAAAAATGGTCAAATATTGACTAAACTGATTTAGAAAATTCTAGAATTAGTTTGTTTGGTTAGGAGCTCAATTTTTCCTATAAATAGAAGCCTCCCCCTTGTTGAAAAATATATAGTGTTTATGCATCGTTACTCTACTCCACCTAAGCCAAGAACTGTGAATTCATTAATAATTCACTAGTTTTTGGAGCTTCCCTCCCCATTGGTGGCTCCATCAACTTACTTAACTTACCGTGAACAAAGAAACAAGCAATTTGTAAGGTAAATGGTGAATTTTGATCTTTTCTATAATTTCTCAATGTTTCTCTCTTCTCAACCCCTCTCAAGCTTGAGAAGCTTAATTGGAATGGTTTTTGAATGCTATTGAAGTGAATTGATGAATGTTAGTGAAGAGTTACATAATTTGATGAATGCTATTGAAGTTAAGTGATTAATGATAGTTAAGAATTACGTAAATTTCCATTTATGCTTAATTCTAATGGTTTTTATGTAATTTCTCTCTCTCACTCAAGAAATGGTCATACTCATGACCCATTCTCAATCCAAATGAAGCTTTTCATAAAGCTTTTCCTTAATCCAAGATTAAGCTATGCTTGAGGCCAAATTAATGGCTTTTTTCTATGCTTTTAGTTTATGTATATTGATGATTCAATCCATTATGGATTAATGATCCAATTAGAGACCATTCTAATTATTTCTTTAATGATAAGCTTTATCCCTTTAAAAAATTTGAGATTTTTCAGTCATAGCAACGGAGCTATGGTAAATTTTTTATAAAAATTACGCAAAAAATAATTTCATTCAAAGCATAAAAAGAGGACTTCCTACCATATTCTAGGAATTATCATCCTAGATTAATTGAAATAAATTCATTATAATCATGGAGAAATTGAATTTTTATATTATGCATAAAGGATAAGTTTTTATATCAAAAGTGTTACTTTTACCATTTTTATTTTCATGCATAGAAGTATGCATAATGGATAAATTTTTATATCAAAAGTGTTACTTTTATTATTTTTATTTTCATGCATAGAAGTATGCATAATGGATAAATTTTTATATCAAAAGTGTTACTTTTACCATTTTTATTTTCATGCATAGAAGTATGCATAATGGATAAATTTTTATATCAAAAGTGTTATTTTTATCAATTTTTTTTTCATGCATAGAAGTATGCATAAAGGATAAATTTTTATATCAAAAGTTTTATTTTTATCATTTTTATTTTCATGCATAGAAGTATGCATAATGGATAAAGTTTTATATCAAAAGTGTTATTTTTATCAATTTTTATTTTCATGCATAGAAGTATGCATAAAGGATAAATTTTTATATCAAAAGTGTTATTTTTATCATTTTTATTTTCATGCATAAAAGTATGCATAAAGGATAAATTTTTATATCAAAAGTGTTACTTTTATCATTTTTTATTTCATGCATAGAAGTATGCATAGAAGTGTTACTTTTATCATATTTGAATTTCATGCATAAAGGTATGCATAAAAGTTGATTATTTTATTATAAAAGTGTGTCTTTTATTATATTGAAATTCATGCAGAGGTATGCATAAAAGTTGATTATTTTATTATAAAAGTGTGACTTTTATCATAATTGAATTTCATGCATAGAGGTATGCATAAAAGTTGATTATTTTATTGTAAGAGTGTTACTTTTATCATATTGGATTTCATGCATAGAGGTATGCATAAAAGATATTCTTTTTATACTAAAAGTGTGATTTTCATCATAAATGGATTTTATGCATAACTTAGATGCATAAGAGAAATTCTTTTATTCTAAAAGTGTAATTCCTACCAAATTGAATTTATGCATAAGAAGATGCATAAAAGATTGATTTTAATTTCGAAAGTGTTAGTCTCCTTAAATGGAATTTATGCATAAATAAATGTGTAGAGAAATCTTATATCAAATATAAGAATTCTCTTAAAAAAGATATGAAATGTGATAAGATGCGATAAGAGGTGTATGAGATGTGATAAGATTTGATAAGATGCATATGGAAAGTGATAGGATGTGATAAAATGCATATGAAAAGTGATAGGATGTGATAAGAGGTGTATGAGATGTGAAAAGATGTGATAAGATGTGTATGAGATGTGATAGAATGTGTTAAGATGAGTTAGGATGTGTTAAGATTTATATGGGATGTGTTAGGACGAGAATGGATGTAATATGGTTGTATGAATGTGAAAATGGATGTATACATGTAGATGTATATGTATGAATGTGAATGTGGATGTGGATGTGGATGTATGGATGTAGATATGGATGTGTATGTATGTATGTGGATGTGTATATATGAATGAGGATGTGAAAATGGATGTATGTATGTAGATGTGGATGTATGGATGTATGTATGTAGATGTGGATGTATGTATGTAGATGTGGATGTATGGATGTGAATGTGAATGAAGAGGTGGATGTGGATGTATGGATGTAGATACGGATGTGGATGTATGTATGTGAATGTGGATGTATGCATGTGAATGTGGATGTATGAATATGAATGTGGATGTGTGGATGTGGAAATGGAGGTATGGATGTATGAATGTGGATGTGGATGTATGCATGTAGATGCGTATGTATGAATGTGAAATTGGATGTATGATGTGGACGTACGAACATGGATATGTATGTAGAATAATGAATATGAAGGTGTATGTGAGATAATGTGTAGTCTATATGAGTGAATGGATGAGAACGAGTACACATTGAATGGAATGTGGAATAAGTAATGTGGTCCGAGAGTGGATAATATGGAAAGACAAGAGTTCGTTATAGAAACTGTATTTTGTGACTGTTTGTAAATGACTGTTTTATGTCAAGAATGCTGGAGAAGCATTTTGACCGTCTTGAGGATTAAGGTCATGAAGACCGAACTGATAAAGTTGCAAGAGTCAATGGAGGACGTCTCGCGTCGCAAGGTCGATCGAGGTCTTGACCAGCCTCGGTTCGATTTAAATGGTGAGCTTCCGGTACGGTGGATGAGGGACCAAGGAAGCGGCCTATGAGTGAAGCGCTAGGTCACCTGCGAAGGTAGAGGGTGCTGACCATACGGTGCTCGGGCTCTGGGTCGTCGAAGATACCCACACGTGCATCGTGGAAGATATTGGAACAAGGACTAAGAGTTGTTTTCTGAAACCGGGCATGGATCTGGTTGATTCACCTTGCTGGTCCTCAACGGATGAGTCCATGGCTCTTTTATATGGACACTATGAGTTCAATGTCATGCCCTTTGGACTCAGTCATGTCCCTACTACTTTTTCGTGCATAATGAACAGATTTTTTAATGACCATCAAGACTTTGTTATTGTGTTTTTTGATGACATATTGGTTTTTAGTCACCCTCAAGAAGAGCACCAAGAACGCTTATCCACTATATTTCACCTCTTGAGAAAAAATGAATTGTATGTGAACCCAGATAAAAGCCAATTCTTACAAACAAAAATTGAATATTTAGGTCGGATTGTCTTAGCATATTGCATAAGAGTAGACCCTAAAAAGGTCCAAACTATTCAAAATTGGCCTACACCTAAAAATTTTAATGAAGTTAGAAAGCTTCTAGGTGTATCACACTTTTGTCATAAATTTGTTAAAAATTTCTCACGCATTTCCTTGTTGTTGACTGTACTACTTCTCAAGGTGATAGCGAGCATAAACCGTTTGAAACATTGTTGGGATTCTTTTTTGGCTTAGTTTTGTGGAATTTGTATATGGATGCATGATTAAGGTTACGGATGCCCAATGCCCTCGGCATAGTGGTTGGCCTTGACCACTTGTGTACATACTACAATGTGTCCCTTTGTCAATACCTTATCGGGAGGTTGGATGTTGGAATTGACTTCTTTATTTCTCTAGTATTGCTCTAAATTTTATGTAAACATGGTTTTTGTTTGGACAAATTCAAATGCAATATGGTTTAGAGTTCATTTCACATGGAAAGTATGATGCACAAGATTGCATGGTATCTAGGATGTTGTGGTGTGTATCTCATAAAATCTAGCTATGATGCCTATAAAAAGTGATGGGAAATTATTTGGAAAGCTTAATTATGCTGTCAAAAGGAATCTTGAAAATTTTGGTAACATTTGGTGTCTGTTTGATCAATTTCTCCCTTTAAGGGATGTTTTTTATGTGAAGAAATGGCAAGAAATGTAGTAGAGCCGGCATATTTTGGGGGGTTTTGGTAAAAAAGGAATCAAAAGTTCCACATCACTCAAGATTCTATGATTTTTATAAGTGAGGACGCTTTATGAACAAGAAAACCAGCCCATCTCTCTCTCCTTGGTGGGGGGTTGTACAAGGGTTTCTCCGAAGCTCATGTTGTGTTGTCTTGTACCCGTCTTCATCATATTTCTCCATGTTTGGAATGACAAGAGTATGAATTAAAGCTTATTAGTGTCAAATAAGTGATTATGAAAGTTTTTAAAGTGTGTGGCTTTGCGTGTTCATGGAGAATTAAGGACAAAGGAGGAGGCTTGTTTTGCACAATTTGTGGGTACAACTATGCAATTAGAGGTGATAGATATATTTGGAACAAAAGATTTGGGAGGGAAGTGAATTATCTATGCTTTAGATAGTGGGTTTTTTGGGCCAATCATGTTGTATGATTGAACGAATTTTTTTTTCTTGGTCGTGAGTGATGGGCTACAAAGCAAAACCTCTAAGTACCTTAACTTGCTTTGTAGACTATTTATGGTTAGCAGTTGCTTGAAAATCCTAAAAGTCAAGGCTCAAGTTGATTAGAGGAAGAATCATTCATGTGTTTTTTGTGAAGGTTTTATGTCGGGAAAGTTTTAAGCAAGATTGGGTCTGCGAACAAAGAAAAGGTTTTGTTGATGTGCTTGAAGCTTTGACTCCTATTTGCTCATGTTGATGTGCTCATGAGCCTTTTTCCTCTTCTTTTAAGCCTTTTATCATGCTACTTGTGGTGTTCTTGTTTTGGGCATGTGTCGCTAAGTATTTGGTGTTTGGTTGTTGTTCGTACCCCTTATATGTCTCTTCAATTCTAAGGTTGGAGGGTGAGTGGCTAGAGAGGCAAAGTTTTCATTTCTTTTATCACCACAACTTTTGGTGCCCCCACTAAGGAGCTTGCTCAAGTTCTTTTAGCTCACAAGGAAGTTACTATCACCACAACTTTTGGTGCCCCCACTAAGGAGCTTGCTCAAGTTCTTTCAGCTCACAAGGAAGTTACTATCACATTTAATTATCCAAAGCTCCATGGCAACATACGTGAAGATGTCTCACTTTTCCTAGACTAGATGGAAATTGCTTGTACAAGCAATCATATAGTGTATCTTGCACAGGTCTTGAGGCTCTTATAGATATGTGTCAAAGGGGATGCACAAAAATGGTTATAGCCCTTTACGATAAAGTTGGTTGCTATAGACCCACCAATAAAAGTTACAGTGGAGTCTTTAAAAGAGTCCTTAAAGGTTGAGTTTTGTAAAGTCAATGATTTTGAAAAGACTTGGAATGCCATATCAAGAGCCTATGACAGGGTGAGATTAAGTCACTAAAGTCTTATGTGAAGCAATTTGTGGACCTACGGGAGAAATTATATGGGGCCCTTGTGTCAGAGCACCCCGCCCACATGATGAAGAAAGACCATTGTTTGGAGAGTTTAAAGCCCAGTTTGTGGTGAAAGGTGGAGCTAAAAAAGCCTACATCTTTTAAGGATGCAGCGCGTGCAACAAAAAGTAAGGAATGGAAATATCAATAGCTAACCCAAATGGGGATGGGGGTTCCTAAGATCAAGATAGAGACTAGGAGAATGGAAACTATTCCTATTCTTATTCCAAGTGTGATTCGAGTTGCAGCAATTTATGTGACTCACGGCTACAGTGCTTACAACACCTGTTAAAGACAACAAAATGAAAATGGATTTGAAGCAGATTGTGGACCTCATGAAGAAATTCACCCTAAATTTAATGAACTACTAGTGGTAACTACTAGTGGTAGAGGGTTTTATGGTGGAAGAGTGAGGTTCCCAGTCACTTGTTATAATTACAAGGAGCTTTGTCATTATTCTCCATAATGCAACAAACCACCGGGGATGTGTTTCCTTTACCATGGTCCATCATAGATACCCTACAGGTCCAATGATTATGGAATTGAGATTAAAAGTGAAGCATGTCCTAGCAGATTCAGTGCAGATGAGAAGGGTAAACCAATGCCATAAATGTCATCACTTTAGAAAAAACAAAGTAGGTAGAACCAGATGTTATGCCAATTGAAAAGAGGACTACTTAAGAGAGAGAAGCTAACAAAGGGATTACAAATCCAAGCAAAAAGAAAGGCAAAATGAAAGAAGCTAATGATGCAACAAATAAGAAAAAGAAGAGACCTTAAAGGAAATTTCAAACTTCAGAGTTTCCATTGGGGGGTTAGCGGCTCGCCGCGACGGACGTCTATAGCATAGCATACATGCACTAACATAAATATGTCAATACAAGGGAAGTGACCCGACTAGCGCCTGGAGGCTACGAGAGCTTGTCAAGGCGCACGGTATTCACACACATAGAAGAGGGCAAGCTACTTACACATTCACATACGCACACACATTCTAGCAAAAAGGACAAATCCTATTCATAGACACACACAATGCATGCTAAGGATTAAAGAGGAAGTGTGGGGAGTTGTGGGTTCACCTAATGGCTCAATGCATTCAAATGGAAGCTTTAATGGAAAGCTTACACACACACACACACACACACACAAGAGGGAGACACTCTCTCTCTAATGTATACACAAAATTGAAGCTACTATAGCCTAGAGCAACCCAAGGCTACACCATTGAACCATTTACACACATTAAAACTTCATTAATCAAAGATTAATTGCACACACACACACTCTTTAACCTAAAGAACACACACACATTAGCTACTCATTCCTTAATCCAAAACGAATGATTAGGCAATAGAAATGTAGACAATGATGGAGGCAAGAACCTTTCTTTGCAGTAGAACAGAAGAATGTACACGAATAGCGCGTAGGAAGCGCCGCAAGATGCTTCTCTTCTCTTTTAGTGAGCTCCTCTCAGTTTACATGATAGAATTAGGATCCTTCTAAAAACCTAGCTCATTGACTTATATACTTCCTAGGCTTTTTAGAAAACTGACTTTCACGGTGAGTGTCCGTTTCTTACAAGCTGGAAGCCTTTTAGCCCCGAATTACATGATCGTAATTAATTACAAGGCTTTGACGGGAAAGTGTTTTAAAATACACAGCTTTTTACAGGACTCAAAAAAATAATAATCTTTGCCAATTTCCCGCGCTCGTTTCTGACTTTGTTGCTTCTTCTTCCTGCTTGTCTTTACTCTTCCTTCTCGCTTGCTTCATGTAAAACTTTCTTCACTTTTAAGTCGGCGCTAGCTTGCTGAAACACCCCCCCCCCCTCCTATTTAAGTGTCTGTCCCTGGACATTTCCATTTGGTGTTGTAGGCATCAAGGGTACTGCTTTGTTGCGGTGTGCTTCTTGTGGCAGTTGATGTTTTCAAGTTGGTGGCTTCCACTTCTTGTGCTTTTCTTCTTGATGGCTTTGGTTGTCTGCCTTGAGCTGCCTGTTATGTTAGGTTCTTCGTTGTGTCTCCATCTCGTCTTCAAGCTTGGATTTGCAATTCTTCAACATTTGAAGGCTGGCAAGTAATTTGACTTTATGTGGCCAGCTTTGAGATGAGAGCACAAGTATTATTGGTGGTAATGTAAAAAGGAAAATAAAAAACAATAAAAGGGAATAAAAGTTTAGGTCTAAAACCTAGATATGTCAAAGGGAAAAACCCAGTAGGAAAAAGTGCCTTTGATTTCAGATCTTATTAGTGATGTTGTTTATGAGCATATAGTAGAGAAAGTTATGTTATGCTAAGTTCTCCATAAGTGGATGGTGTAGGGTGTAGTGCATTGGCAGTGCATGGGTTTAGCAATTGAAGAGTGCCTAATGCTTGTGTCCAAGAGTGGGACACCCTAGTATGCATACAGAGAAAATGCAATTAAAACTTTATGTAGTGCGAGAGAAAATTCATGATGGGTACTTTGAGAAGTGGATGTAGCCATTAGAGCACTATAAGTTGCTTCAATAGCTGCCATCTCTTCCAAAAGGGCTTTTGTTGTTGAGGTTTATCAGCTCATCTCACTGTGCATTTGTGCGTGAGTGTAGGACTTCTCCGCCACTCCTCCGACTCTTAAAGTAGTAGAATTAGACTCTTATGCTCATCTCATCCAGCATGAGCGACACAGTTATCTAGCTCAACTCTCTAGGTTAAGCTTATACCTATGATGCATACACAGAGTCTAGTAGGACTAAAAAGCTTTTGGGACTGATGCTTTGCTCATTTAGCGGCTTAGCTGCCCGACTCTTGACTCTTATGTCCCCAGCTGGGTGATGACTTGGACTTTTACAAAATGTTCTCTGAATAGCTTAGAATGATCTTGATGTCCGAACAATTTGTTGTTGATCACCTGGAAGTTAATTTTCATCTATTTCTAAGTTTGAAAGCTTCGATGGCATCCTGAAGAGATGCACTGTCTTGTAGATACTGCATGGCTTGTTTTAGTGCAAAGATGCCTTAACTTCTTAGGTGAGCTGCTTTTCTTTGATGTTTTCCTTGATGTATCTCCCCCCTCTTGTTCTTAGCATAATTGACATGTGCAGGTGCATGGGTGTCCAAGAATGTGCCTAATGCATGGCCGTGTAATGTGGCCCTATATGCGTACACAGTCAATGCATTGTTAACAACATGCGGTGCAAGAGGAGGATCTTGGATCAATTGGATCCAAGGGTTGTTTATGACGAGCCTTGTGAAGCTAAATACTTCTCGACTTCACGTAGTACATCAAGCCTTTGTTGTTCTAGTAGGTAAGTAAACTGTTGTACAACATTTGTAAAATACCTTGGTACCATGGTTTCCACTTTTGAGAAGGAAGTAGATGTTACCTGTGTAGTTAGTGGCTTTGGTACCCACTTTCCTTTCTCCTGTTTGGTTGCATTTTTTGATGGCCTGCTGGCCGTGGCCTGCTGGCCGGCTTTGACTTTTCCTTTTCCTTGGTTTTTGGCATTGCCATAGCTTTATGTGGTGGCTGATCATGTGCTTTCTTTGGTAGCCACACTTGTTTTGTTTGAGTGACCTTTGGAGACTTTGTTGGATTGGCATTGAAAGTCTGTTCAGGTCGAGGTTGGGTTGTCTTTGGCAGCCATATGTACTTTGTTCCCCCATGGTAGCTTTGTGCTTGGAGGGTTACCTTCTTTACCCACCTACTTGTTGTTCATTGAGAAGCCCACTGATTTGATGACTTTGACGTGTTCTTTTGCTTATGGGGCTCTCGTTGTTTTGGAACCTATTTCTCTGCTATCACCCTTGATTGGCGTTGTGGTGACTTTCTTTTTGTGACAGGGACTATTCCTTTAGGTACCCACATCTGTGATTGTCCTTGTTGTGCTTCCTTTATATTCTTGGGAATCCACACTTGGTTGCTTGACTTTGGCTTTCTTTGCTCTTTTGATGACCTTGCTGTGTTCCCTTGAATCTCTTCGTTGGTCATTTGTTGACTGATTGGCACTGTTTTAAGGGTGCTACCACCTTTGTTCTTTGTTTCGCAGTGTGCTTTCCTTGGCGGTAAGGTACCCACAAAGATTGGTTTCCTTTCTGAGCCGCGACAAGCGCCTTGGATATCCAAATTCCTGTGTATTGTCTTGGCTCCTGCTTGTTTTACCCACCTGTCGTTTTGTTGACTTTGTTGTCTCTTCCGTTGGCTTAGCAATTGGTGGTAGGTGGGGTATATTTGAGATGTTTGGATCTTCATCAGCAGTGATTGTCTGTGCTGGCTGTGTATCCATCTCATCATCAGTGTCTGATTCGTCCACGTAATATTTATTGGAGATGAATGATTCAAATATTGTATCACCATTCATCTCAAATTCTACTCTGTCCTTCTTCCAATTGTGGCGTGCGTTGTACTTTCTTTGCCATGGGGTTCTCAGAATCATTGGCATGTTTGTCTTTCCTGGCTTCATGACATAGAATCTATGTCAACCATTAGTTTTATTAATGAAAATATCAAGATGAAAGTAGCCAATGCTGCCCGTTTTATTGCACGTAAATGTTGTCAACTTTACGTTTGTTGTCTCAAGTGTTGGTTGGTTTTTGAGAGACTGCCATTTGTCATAGCTCAAGGTGTTTAAATCTACCCCAGAATCAATCAAAGCATATGTCATTAGGCGCTCTTGGCCTATATAGACTATGACTTGTGGTCTGACTTGAAAGTCTTTGCCATCAAGGCTTCACTATAAAAGGGGAGGGTCTTTACCGCGTTTATAGCCCCCCCAATACAAAGGATTTTTTAGAGGTCTAAATTTACAGATATGCGGTAATGCCCACGGTAATGAATCACGCGGTAATAAGCTCGGTAATAGTCGTGGTAATAGTTGCGGTAATATTACCATTTAAAAAAAATAAAAATTGAGATGACCATTTAGATGGGCCCATAGCTGGACCCATTCAAATGGTCATCTCAATTATTTTTTTAATATATAATTAATTAAATGCACACACTAATTAAATACTAACAATGTTTAATTAGTGTATGCGTGCACATATTAGTGTGCGAAAGTGTTTGCACACACTAATAGTGTGCATGCATACACACTAGCGCTCATTAGTGTGTGTATGCACACACACTAATGCAAACATTAGTGTGTGCATTCACACATTGGTCGTGGGTGTGTGGCACACATTGTGTGCATGCGTACACACTGATGTGAGCATTAGTGGCACACATTGGTGTGTTTGCCATATATTAGTGGTAATTAGTATGTAATGCACACACTAATTACACACTAATTAGTATGTGCACATGTACACTAATGTGTTTGCCACACATTAGTGTGTAATTAGTGTGTGCGCACATACACATTAGTATGCGCATGTACACTAATTAGTGTGTAATTAGTGTGTGTGCATGTACACATTGGTGTGTTTGCCACACATTAGTGTGTGGTAAACACCCTAATTAATGTGTGCATGCGCATACACTAACTTATGGGTAATTAGTGTATGTGCATGCACACATTGGTGTGTTTATCACACATTAGTGTGTGCGCATGCCACATATTAATGTGTATTTAGTATGTAATGCACACACTAATTACACACACTAATAGTGTATGCATGCATACATTGGTGTGTTTGCCACTAATTAGTGTGTAATTAGTGGTGGCAAACACACCAATGTGTAATGTATACACTAATTACATACTAATTAGTGTCTAAAGTATACACTAATTACACACTAATTATACACTAATTACATACTAATTAGTGTCTAAAGTATACAATAATTACATACTAATTAGTGCATAATTAGTGTGTAATGTATACACTAAATACACACTAATTAGTATGTAATTAGTGTATAATGTATACACTAATTATATGCTAATTAGTGTGTAATGCACACACTAATTACACACTAGTTAGTGTGTAGTTAGTGTGTACGCATGCTCACATTAGTGTGTGCTTGCATACATTGGTGTGTTTACCACACATTAGTGTGTAATGCACACACTAAATTAGTGTGTAATTACTGTGTGTATGCACACATTGGTGTGTTTGCCACACACACATAAACTAATTACACACACTAATTAGTGCGAAAGTGTGTACGCATGCTAATGTTAGTGTGTGCTTGCACACATTAGTGTGTGCATGCACACATTGGTGTGTTTGCCACACATTAGTGTGTAATACACACACTAATTACACCACTAATTGCACACTAATTAGTGTGTAAGTAGTGTGTACATGCACACATTGGTGTGTTTGTCACACACACATACATATACACGTGCACAAACACACACACACACACACACATATGCATGTGTGTGTGTATGCACACATTAGTGTGTGCAAACACACCAATGTGTGCGTGCGCACACGCTAATGCAAACATTAGTATGTGCGCATGCACGCATTGGTGTGTGCATGCACACAATGGTGTGTACATGCACACATTGGTGTGTTTGCACACACTAATGTGTGTATACGCACACACATATGCGTATATGTGTGTGTATATGTGTGTGTGTGTGTGTGTGTATGTGTGTGTGTGTAGAAAAGCAATGGACAATGCACTTACATTCGTTGATAGAAGATGTTGAGCTTTGGAGGATAGAGGGAGAGAGAGAGAGAGAGAGAGAGGGATAGTGAGCTTGTAAGAGGAGGGGAGGGGGGGTGGAGAAGATGGCTATGGCTATGACTTTCCCGC
Organism: Cibotium barometz; assembly: GCF_041138505.1. Classification (NCBI taxonomy): domain Eukaryota; kingdom Viridiplantae; phylum Streptophyta; class Polypodiopsida; order Cyatheales; family Cibotiaceae; genus Cibotium; species Cibotium barometz. Next base: position 2,772,229 of record NC_141074.1, read on the forward strand.
TACTCCAACTCTTCATCTTGCAAGAAAGGGGGTAAAAATGCGGGGAGGGTTCGCCTTTGCCCCCTTTTTTAAAAAAATTTAAAAAGTGCGGTAATAAGCGTGGTAATAGTAGGGGTAATAAGCGCGGTAATAGTAGGGGTAATAAGCGCGGTAATAGTAGGGGTAATAAGCGCGGTAATAGTCGCGGTAATAAGCGCGGTAAAAATGCTTTCATTTAGAAAGGAGGTCTCTCTCTCCTCTCTCTCCTCTTTTGCTTACTCTCTCTCCTCCCACGCGGTAAAGTAGCGCGGTAAGCAGTCCGTCCTCTTGTAGTGGCACCTCGGATCCTCTTGGTGACGCCGTGGAAGAAGCACGACGAGGAATGCTCCACGTCCTTGCCACCATCAACAGTCGCAAGAGCACCGACACCTGAGATCTCTCTCAACGCACGCATGCCAAGTGTACTGTCACTCACCTCGTGAACTATGCATCTCGGATCCTCTCGGTGACGCCGTTAAAGAAGCACTACGAGGAATGCTCCACATCCTTGCCACCATCGTGCTCTTGTCCACTTAGAACCAAGAAGAATTGGTCCTTTCAAAGATCCTATGGGCATAACCAAACCAAAAGACTTGCGACCAAGCCCACATTATCTAGGTAGATACCACAAAGGGTGAAAGCATGCTAAGATGGCTCACTATTTGACCTTTTTTAGTAGAATTTATAGCAATTGGAGGAAAAAAGGTGGAGCATGGTATAGTTTTTGCAAATCAAGTTCAAATTTTACGGACATTATAGATTTAGAATGTCCCCTTAAAGATGTATCCATTGATAAATACAAAATTCCACATTCCCAACACATTTGGACATCAAGAGTGGCACTGCTATAGTGCTATCATTTGGACATCAAGAGTGGCACTGCTATAGTGCTATCATAGTCCATATCTCGGACACAACTATTTGAGCCACCTTAGCATGCTTGTACCCCAAACCAAGCACCTTTACTTTTCTTCTATTTGAGCCCTTTACTCTCAAATCACTTGATTCTCAAGCTTGGGTTTACCTAGTTGACACCAAGCGACATATGAAAGCAAATCGTGTATGGCTGAGCCATCAAGAAATGCACTAAAAAACATTTTGCCATACAGACTATCAAATTCAACACATTTTCTAGAAAGCAACAATGTGACTTCCTTGGTGATCTTGATTTTTGTTTGTTTGCTTACATCTATCTTTTCTTTTCCCTTCCAAAGAGTAAACTTCTTTGCCTCATCTTTCACTGGTGAAGATGGTTGTTCTTAAACAATGGTGTTTGCGTTTGAGCTCATGGGTGTGTAGAAGATACGGGTGGTTCAAAAACCAAACTATTGCTATTACTAATTGAAGCCTTGGTGCATTTTAGTCCCATTACAAAAGTTACGAGCTTTGTGAAATAAATATCTATAAAACCAGGTGATGGTTTCATTGGACTCTTCTCATTGATTTTTGGGCTAGTTGGTTTGGTTTGTTTCTTAATAGCTATTTCAGGAGGCATTGTTTTGAACACGTTCTTCCTCTCTTTCCTCTTGAAGTGCCTGATTTAGGCCTTTAAACTTGCCTTGCAGAGGTGCTAGCCTTCTTGTGCACTCTGCAATAAGTAACAACATCTGTTGCCAGTCTATGGGGTGCTACGTTTGAGTCAATAGGTCAATGAGCATATTTCTCTCAATTTCATAATCCCAATCATTACCCTTTAAAATACCTTTGGTTGGTATTCTAGGTTGATTTGACAGAGATACAATCTGTCCACTAGAATGAGTGGGACTAGGAGGTTTGACTTGTTCAACAGCAGGAGAAGATAAATGGTTTTGCTTATTCACTAATGAAGATTATGAAACTTGAGCTCGCATAGGTTGACTACTAGGATATTTTGACAATTCAGTCGCAAGCAAGGATCCTTGGCCTAGTACAGGGGCGTTGAAGCCTTGTACTTGACCTCGTTGTTTGGTACTATGCCGTTGAGTCAATGCAATCAAAAAGATATTGCAAATATTGCTTATCCAATGTAGCTCCAGATATGGCATACATAATATCAACCCAATATATCATATAAGACCTATTAGTGATCTTGTCAAAGAGAACTTGTGTATCTATTGTATATATCCACTTAGTAGAATCTATGTTACCATGATTCCACGTACTCATTGGTCCAGTAAAAGCAATTTTTCACTACAAGAGGACGGGTTATTTACCGTGCTACCTTACGGCGTGGGAGAAGAGAGAAAGAGCAAATTAGCAGAGAGGAAGGTCTTTGCTGAATTGCCGCGGTTTTGCCACCTGTATTACCACGTATATTACCGCCTGCATACCCACTATTATTGCGGTGACACGCAAAATTTCCGAGCTTATATCCTCTTCCATTATCGTGATTTATTACTTCACATTGTTTTTGTTTTTTAAAAGAATAGGAGGGGACCCCCCCCTACAAGCTACTCAATTGTACATCCCATGGTGAATTTTTTTAGAAAGCATGCGCCCTCCCCCCTGTTGAAATATACAAGTGAATAGGGTGTGTGTGGGAACAAGCTCTTGGATAGAGGCTGTAAAAGAGGAGATGTAATTGTGAAAGAACCTGTGAAAAGGTGAGAAGAATCTACTGGGAGAGAATAATGGGTAGCATGAGGGAATTTAGGAGTGTGGAGATATTCTGGGAGATATTCAGGGAAAAGAGAAGAGGTGGAGAGAATCAGGCAAAAGGTGGAGATATTCTGGGAGTGAATCATGGAGAAATCAATGGGATTTGATGCTTGATGTAAACTCTATAAATTGAGGCATAGCCCTAATGAGAATTTGCTGGTTTTTGAGTATCCATGCCTACATTAATCTATGTGCTAATTATTCACTAATTACGTCTTAATCACTTGCTAATCACTTTGTTAATTATGTTGATTCTAGTGTTTGATCCACCATAGCTCATCATTTTGCTCAAATTTCAACATGGTATCAAAGCCATGCCTAGAATCAACCAGATTTATGAGCCCATTAGTGAATTAATCAGGATTAGTAGGTAATTAGCAAAAAAATCAAATTTTTAGTGAGTTTTTCATCTTCCCCTTCACCCCCAGCCCAGTGGAGGACTCTATTCTCCATGCACAGTCAAAATTAGGCCTTGCCCTCTTAACACAAGCTAGCCAACACATCTAGCTACAAGCACATCAAACAGCGCAGCAAAACGCGAAAGCGTTGAGGAGAAATCGGCGTTTCTTTCAGTGCTGTTTTTTCTGAGTAAAATGCAGATCTACACTTCATCAGTTCAAATTGATTCAATTCCTGAATAGTTTGGACCTTTTTAGGGTCTACTCTTATGCAATGTGCTAAGACAATCCGACCTAAATATTCAATTTTTGTTTGTAAGAATTGGCTTTTATTTGGGTTCACATACAATTCATTTTTTCTCAAGAGGTGAAATATAGTGGATAAGCGTTCTTGGTGCTCTTCTTGAGGGTGACTAAAAACCAATATGTCATCAAAAAACACAATAACAAAGTCTTGATGGTCATTAGAAAATATGTTCATTATGCACGCAAAAGTAGTAGGGACATGACTGAGTCCAAAGGGCATGACATTGAACTCATAGTGTCCTCATTGTGTGCAAAATACATTTTTAAATATGTCAAATGAATCCATGTAGACTTGATGATAGCCCTATTTCAAATCAAGTTTATTGAAAACACTTGCACCTTTACGCTTGTCTAGCTAATCATCCACTCTAGGGACTAGGTAGTGGTTTTTAACAATCATTTTTGGCCTGCCAGAGGCATGGGCATAGTGTTCAATCCACTTTTTTTTCTCTACGAAAATGCAATGATGGAGTCTTGATATTTATTGGTTTTCGGAAGGATTTGGGTGAGAAGTCCAAGTACTTTGGATTTTTAAAATCAATATGCATTTTTTTGCAATTTTGAAGACATCCCCTTATTTCTTATGATGTGTAGAAGCTAATGATGTCACACCCATTTCAAATGAGTTTTTTCAAGTAGTTTATTTGCCATGTTTTTTGCTCAGACTCAGACTTTGGCAGCAATTTTTGCTCTTGTGCCCACATTGAAGCTTTAAAAGTGATTTTGATGCTATGGCATGTTAGTCCCATGTTGGATGTATCCCCCCATGTGGTTAGTTTGTGAATTGAACCCGCCAATTGGAGTAGATCTAAGATTTTCAATTTTTTGCCACTCAGGCAATCTATGGTCCGTATGCACAACGGTAGTACATTGGGTACATTTGGAGAGCCCAAACGCTCTCCGAATGCACCCAATGCTCAATGGTTGAGCATTGGGTGCATTCGGAGAGCGTTTGGGCTCTCCAAATGTACCCAATGTACTACCGTTGTGCATACATTGCCTGAGTGGCAAAAAAATTAAAAATCTTAGATCTACTCCAATTGGGGGGGTTCAATTCACAAACTAACCACATGGGGGGATACATCTAACATGGGACTAACATGCCATAGCATCAAAATCACTTTTAGAGCTGCAATGTGGGCACAAGAGTAAAAATTACTGCCAAAGTCTGAGTCTGAGCAAGAAACATGGCAAATAAACTACTTGAAAAAACTCATTTGAAATGGATGTGACATCATTAGCTTCTACACATCATAGGAAATGAGGGGATGTCTTCAAAATTGCAAAAAATGCATATTGTTAGATACACGTTCGTTTTAGCATATACACTTTGGGATATACACATATGTAGAAAGGAAATGATGGGAAAAACATGGTAGTAATTCAAGGAAAAGGCATCAAGGGCCATTGCAACAAAGGGAGATCCACATCATGCACAATTATATCACTGAAGCCCAAGTTTGAGGCTCAAACTTGGGTTTGAGCCTTGTGTGTTTCACAAGACTGAAGCCCAAGTTTGAGGCTCAAACTTGGGTTTGAGCCTACTCTTCTACAATAGACATTTGGGCCGAAGGATGAGGGGAGGGAGAGGGATTTTTGAGTAATCCCATAAAGCTAAATTGGTTTATGTAGGTAGGGTTATATATATAATAGTGGTGCATAACTACTATCAAAAGACCGGGACCGGGCTTGGGCTTGGGCTTGTTGGGCTTCGGTTTCGGTGAAGAAACTTGGGCTTGGGGGAAGAAACTGGAATTGCAATAGAAGTTTTACCGCCTTGGGGAAAGAAACCAGAATTGGAACAGAAGTTTAACGCCCATAAACGCTTGCTTTCTTTGCTCCATCTCCATGGAGGAAGAGATGGAGGACATAAGCTTTACTGCCCATAAACTCTTGCTTTCTTTGCTCCATCTCCATGGAAGAAGAGAGGGAGGACATAGAGGAACAGAGGGCGTGCATAGAAGAGGATAGGACAGCAAAGAGAGGCCCCGCGTGTTGCTCTATGGAGTTGCTCCATCTCCATAGAAGAAGAGAGGGAGGAGAGAGGAAGAGAGGGAGAAGAGGGCGTGGGTAGGAAAAGAGGCCCTGCGTGGGTGGAGCAGCAAAGAGAGGGCATGGGGGGTAGCACAGCAGAGAGGCCAATGAGGGCGTGGGTAGAAGAGCGAGCCCACATGGGCAAGGAGAGAGGGAGAGGGAGTACCCTGCTTGCTTCTTCCATGGCTTCCCCCTCAAATTTTGAATTTTGAAATTTGAAATTAAGGGGCCTTTCACACTATACCTTCAAAGGAAGCCCTTTCACACGACGCCCAATAAACACGTCGGCCATTTGAATATGAACAATTATAACAAAATCCTAGCATACGTAGAGCACATACCATTTTTTTTGACATACACAGAGCGCATCTAGATTTCAAGCACGTAGAGCACAGAACGCGGGGGTTGGTCTTTGGCATTTAGTGTTGGCCACCAAACTCTTGCCCATAGTATTTGTTTTAGCGTCTGATTGTAAGCCATGTGGATCCCTCCTATGGTTATATGTGCTTGGCGCAAGTAATGAGGTTTCTCAAATGGTTCAATGCATAGGCGTAGAACCCCATCTTGCCCCATGTGGTATAATCTTTCTACAAGCATAGTCAAAGATACGGATCCTTGAATCATTGCTTGCTTTTTTGTGATTGGCAATAAAATGTCTAGCCAACGAATTGTCATTAGCAACACATATTGTTCACTCCATTTAGGGATCATCTTGATGTTGAACAAATATGCATCTAGTAAATCATCATGTACACCCTTTGACCAGTAAGCAAGACAGATGGTCTGCTCATTGATGAGTGGTGCATGGTCCACCTGGCTAATTCCCCCCACCGACATTCATCACTGGCACGTGGTAGTGGATACGAGGATCTTTGCCAGTGATACTACAGCTATACTTCATTGACGGGTCTACCTACCGAGAGTGATGGCACACTTATCTTGCCAGCTCACTCACTTGCGGTTTCACATTGACCATTGTACATACTACCTTTTTAGGTTGTCCTCCCTTTATGTTTTTTGTAGACCTCTACTATCATTTTGTATTGTGTGAAGAAGAAGAAGAAGAAGAAGAAGACGTTCAGCCTCCATCTTTGTGTGAAGAAGAAGAAGATTTTCAGGCTCCATCTTTGTGTACTCTCGTGTGTGAGTGTGTGTGTGCTTGCAAGAGCTCAAGCTCTCTCCTCTCTATCTCTTGACAACACAAAGTAGTAGTTCTTAGTGTGCAAGTACAAAGATAAGGTAGCCTTAGAGTGATGCGCATATATACAATGCACAGGGGGAAAAACCTCCTAAAGAGGAAAAAGTGCCCCAATGGTCCTAAGTGTGTTCACACACATCACTAACATAATATCATAACAAATCTCCCTTGGGATTGATGCGGTGAACATGAGCTCGCACTTATGTATTGAGAAGTGTTGGTCTCTATGGACTGAGATCAATCCACAAAAGGGAGTAAGCCCAAAGCTTTGCAAAAAGCTTCAAACTTCTCACGGTGCAAAGCCTTTGTGAACAGATCTGCAAGGTTGTCCTGTGTTGGCACATAAGCCAAGTTGATCTCTCCTGCTGAGAGTCTCTCCCTGACATAGCGATAATGTACCTCAATGTGCTTTGTACGTCGAGCATGAAATACTAGATTTCTTGCAACTGCCAGTGCGCTTTGACTGTTAGTGTAGATGGTGGTGGCAGCATCTTGTCCAACACCCAAATGAGCTGCAAGGCGTCTGAGCCAAACACACTCAATTGTAGCTGTGAAAGCTGCCATGTACTCAGCTTCACAACTAGAAGTGGCCATTGTAGGCTGCTTCTTGCTCAACAATGATATATAAGAGCTACCAAGCATGAATCAAAAATTGCTAGTGGACACGTGTGTGTCATAACAACCAGCCCAACCAGAATCTGAAAAAGCATGCAAATCTGGAACCAATGATCCCCCCTTGGGATAAAACAATCTAAGGTGTGTAGTGCCACTCAAGTAACAAAAGATCCGCTTAACTGCTTACCAATGCTTAGAAACTAGGCAATGCATAAACTTGATTATTTGTGAGACTGCAAACTGAATATTTAGCCTCGTAATGCATAAATAAATAAGACAACCAATTGCCTACTACTACTGATAGAGGGTAACATCAAAGTAGTCTCCAACATCATGAAGACTAAGCTTCAAACCTATTTCCATATAGGAGTAGCAATAGGTTTGCAATCCTCAAGACCAAATTTGCGTAGCAAAGTCTCAATGTACTTTGTTTAACATAAAGCATAACCTCCATCACATTGCTTAAACTGAATGCTCAAATAATGATGTAAGAGGCCCAAATTTGACATCTCAAGAGCTGAATTCAATTCAACCTTAAAATCAACAATATTCATCTTGTTTGGACCATGTCATCAACATAAAGAACAAGTATCAAAAGTACATCATCCACATGCTTGACATACAAAGTGCTTTTTATTGGACTATTACAAAAACCATGTGCAATGAAATATGCATGAATCTTCTCATACCAAGCACGAGGTGCTTGCTTTAAACCATACAATGCTTTCTTTATTTAACCTGCACACTTTGTTCTCTTGCTCTTTCTGAACAAAACCACGAGGCTATGTTACATACACTTTCTCATGCAAGTCAATATTTAGAAACGCAGTCTTAATGTCCAACCGATGTACATTCCAACCATGATGAGCTGCCAATGCACACATGCTACGAAGTCTCTTCATAGTCAATGCCCTTTTCTTGAATGAAACTTATGTCATGGAGGAGAAGCCCTATGTGCACTATATCTACCAAAGCTTTGTGGATGGACCCAGGAAGATTGCTCACAAGAATCCTCTATTTTGGGGCCTGCATTCCCTTTCGCAGCCCAGAGACAGCTTCCATAAAGCTTTTGTGCTCCTCCATCAACAAGCTGAAAGAAATCGAGGAAACCCCCTCAGTGGGCCCAATACACGGCAAAGACAGTGTGAAAATTTGACAAGAAAGGCCACACATGCTCTTCGAATGAGCCCTCTTCGGATGAGATACGTCCACGACCTAGGGAGGAGACTCAGCAAGCAAGTCAAGATGGTAAAAAGGAACCTCTATCCATCAAAGGAAAACAACACAGGCAATAGGATGATATGATTCCTCTCTTGAAATCTCAGAGGTATTTCACGGTATCCTTCAATTGCAAGTGTCAACATGAAGCCAATGAATACTTAGAGAAAATGTCCAAAACTTCTTGTGCAATTAGGCAGAATCACATTTCAGCCAGATGTCACCTTTCAGTCTGAAACCAAGAAAAACTTTGCAAATAGGAAAAACCAAAAAGCCATGTCTCTGCCAGAAATAAAAAAGAACAGACAGAGTCAGGATGCCACATTCAGCCTGAAACCAGAGAAGGCGTTGCTTTGAAAGGAACTCGTCACGTCAAATATTGCCCACATAGTGAGCTCGGCAGTGACGTCAGTAGGAAGAAAAAAGCTTATTGAATCATGCCAGCTATGAAAAAGCTTGTGTCAGCACTATGTTTCCATTCCTTACTTTTTGTTGCACGCGCTGCATCCTTAAAAGCTGTAGGCTTTTTTAGCTCCACCTTTCACCACAAACTGGGGTTTAAACTCTCCAAACAATGGTCTTTCTTCATCATGTGGGCGGGGTGCTCTAACACAAGGGCCCCATATAATTTCTCCCATAGGTCCACAAATTGCTTCACATAAGACTTTAGTGACTTAATCATGGCATTCCAAGTCTTTTCAAAATCATTGACTTTACAAAACTCAACCTTTAAGGACTCTTTTAAAGACTCCACTGTAACTTTTATTGGTGGGTCTATAGCAACCAACTTTATCGTAAAGGGCTATAACCATTTTTGTGCATCCCCTTTGACACATATCTATAAGAGCCTCAAGACCTGTGCAAGATACACTATATGATTGCTTGTACAAGCAATTTCCATCTAGTCTAGGAAAAGTGAGACATCTTCACGTATGTTGCCATGGAGCTTTGGATAATTAAATGTGATAGTAACTTCCTTGTGAGCTGAAAGAACTTGAGCAAGCTCCTTAGTGGGGGCACCAAAAGTTGTTGGGTGGTGATAAAAGAACTAAAAACTTTGCCTCTCTAGCCACTCACCCTCCAACCTTAGAATTGAAGAGACATATAAGGGGTACGAACAACAACCAAACACCAAATACTTAGCGACACATGCCCAAAACAAGAACACCACAAGTAGCATGATAAAAGGCTTAAAACAAGAGGAAAAAGGCTCATGAGCACATCAACATGAGCAAATAGGAGTCAAAGCTTCAAGCACATCAACAAAACCTTTTCTTTGTTCACAAACCCAATCTTGCTTAAAACTTTCCCGACATAAAACCTTCACAAAAAACACATGAATGATTCTTCCTCTAATCAACTTGAGCCTTGACTTTTAGGATTTTCAAGCAACTGCTAACCATAAATAGTCTACAAAGCAAGTTAAGGTACTTAGAGGTTTTGCTTTGTAGCCATCACTCATGACCAAGAAAGAAAATTTCATTCAATCATACAACATGATTGGCCCAAAAAACCCACTATCTAAAGCATAGATAATTCACTTCCCTCCCAAATCTTTTGTTCCAAATATATCTATCACCTCTAATTGCAAAGTTGTACCCACAAATTGTGCAAAACAAGCCTCCTCCTTTGTCTTTAATTCTCCATGAACACGCAAAGCCACACACTTTAAAAACTTTCATAATCACTTATTTGACACTAATAAGCTTTAATTCATACTCTTGTCATTCCAAACATGGAGAAATATGATGAAGACGGGTACAAGACAACACAACATGAGCTTGGGAGAGACCCTTGTACAACCCCCAAGGAGAGAGAGATGGGCTGGTTTTCTAATTCATAAAGCGTCCTCACTTATAAAAATCATAGAATCTTGAGTGATGTGGAACTTTTGATTCCTTTTTTACCAAAACCCCCCAAAATATGTCGGCTCTACTACATTTCTTGCCATTTCTTCACATAAAAAACATCCCTTAAAGGGGGAATTTGATCAAACATACACCAAATGTTACCAAAATTTTCAAGATTCCTTTTGACAGCATAATTAAGCTTTCCAAATAATTTCCCATCACTTTTTATAGGCATCATAGCTAGATTTTATGAGATACACACCACAACATCCTAGATACCATGAAATCTTGTGCATCATACTTTCCATGTGAAATGAACTCTAAACCATATTGCATTTGAATTTGTCCTCCAAACAAAAACCATGTTTACATAAAATTTAGAGCAATACTAGAGAAAGAAAGAAGTCAATTCCAACATCCAACCTCCCGATAAGGTATTGACAAAGGGACACATTGTAGTATGTACACAAGTGGTCAAGGCCAACCACTATGCCGAGGGCATTGGGCATCCGTAACCTTAATCATGCATCCATATATAAATTCCACAAAACTAAGCCAAAAAAGAATCCCAACAATGTTTCAAACGGTTTATGCTCGCTATCACCTTGAGAAGTAGTACAGTCAACAACAAGGAAATGCGTGAGAAATTTTTAACAAATTTATGACAAAAGTGTGATACACCTAGAAACTTTCTAACTTCATTAAAATTTCTAGGTGTAGGCCAATTTTGAACAGTTTGGACCTTTTTAGGGTCTACTCTTGTGCAATGTGCTAAGACAATCCGACCTAAATATTCAATTTTTGTTTGTAAGAATTGGCTTTTATCTAGGTTCACATACAATTCATTTTTTCTCAAGAGGTGAAATATAGTGGATAAGCGTTCTTGGTGCTCTTCTTGAGGGTGACTAAAAACCAATATGTCATCAAAAAACACAATAACAAAGTCTTGATGGTCATTAGAAAATATGTTCATTATGCACGCAAAAGTAGTAGGGACATGACTGAGTCCAAAGGGCATGACATTGAACTCATAGTGTCCTCATTGTGTGCAAAATACATTTTTAAATATGTCAAATGAATCCATGTAGACTTGATGATAGCCCTATTTCAAATCAAGTTTATTGAAAACACTTGCACCTTTACGCTTGTCTAGCTAATCATCCACTCTAGGGACTAGGTAGTGGTTTTTAACAATCTTTTTTGGCCTACCAGAGGCATGGGCATAGTGTTCAATCCACTTTTTTTTCTCTAAAAAAATGCAATGATGGAGTCTTTATATTTATTGGTTTTCGGAAGGATTTGGGTGAGAAGTCCAAGTACTCTGGATTTTTTAAATCAATATGCATTTTTTTGCAATTTTGAAGACATCCCCTTATTTCCTATGACGTGTAGAAGCTAATGATGTCACACCCATTTCAAATGAGTTTTTTCAAGTAGTTTATTTGCCATGTTTTTTGCTCAGACTCGGACTTTGGTAGCAATTTTTGCTCTTGTGCCCACATTGAAGCTTTAAAAGTGATTTTGATGCTATGGCATGTTAGTCCCATGTTGGATGTATCCCCCCATGTGGTTAGTTTGTGAATTGAACCCGCCAATTGGAGTAGATCTAAGATTTTTAATTTTTTGCCACTCAGGCAATCTATGGTCCGTATGCACAACAGTAGTACATTGGGTACATTTGGAGAGCCCAAACGCTCTCCGAATGCACCCAATGCTCAACCATCCCATCCTCCAGATCCTATGTGTATCAAAGCTTGGTGGGAATCCCAATCTGATCGGCTAGAGGATTTGCCTAGAAATTACCTTCCTCGTCTGCGTCGTCGGGCGGTATGCTACGAGAAATTATTGCGGTCGAGTAATGTCCACCATTTATCGTCCCTAGCGGGTCAAATAAACGGAATAAGCATAAGCGAAATATTGAAGCGAATGCCAGAAACAGGTATCCCATTCGTTCGTGGAATCCTATTTCAGAGTGGGCGTGTCCTATTCGCCGAGTGGGCGTGCAAGTTGTTTCGTTGGCGTGAAAAGGCTACCGGCCCGTCTTAGTCCTGATGCTTGCCAGTTCGTTCATTTTCGCTCGTTTTCACGCATGAGAAAGGGAAAAGAATTGATGAATTTAGGACATAAAATTGGAGCCGGCATTCACAATCTCAGAGAGAATCTCCTCATTGGTTGAATTGATATTATTCATGCGTTCCAATATAGAATTCGTCTGATTTGACAAGGCTTGGTTTAAGGTTCGGACGAAATATTATCAATTCCTTCTGATACAGCGGTATTGAACTTATCCAGGTACCATTGAGCATTGGGTGCATTCGGAGAGCGTTTGGGCTCTCCAAATGCACCCAATGCTCAATGGTTGAGCATTGGGTGCATTTGGAGCGTTTGGGCTCTCCAAATGTACCCAATGTACTACCGTTGCGCATACAGACCATATCTATGGTCCGTATGCGCAACGGTAGTACATTGGGTACATTTGGAGAGCCCAGATATGGTCCGTATGCGCAACGGTAGTACATTGGGTACATTTGGAGAGCCAAAACGCTCTCCAAATGCACCCGTTGCTCAACCATTGAGCATTGGGTGCATTCGGAGAGCGTTTGGGCTCTCCAAATGTACCCAATGTACTACCGTTGCGCATACGGACCATATCTGGGCTCTCCAAATGTACCCAATGTACTACCGTTGTGCATACGGACCATATCTATGGTCCGTATGCACAACGGTAGTACAATGGGTACATTTGGAGAGCCGAAACACTCTCCGAATGCACCCAATGCTCAACCATTGAGCATTGGGTGCATTTGGAGAGCCCAAACGCTCTCCGAATGCACCCAATACTCAATGGTTGAGCATTGGGTGCATTCAGAGAGCGTTTGGGCTCTCCAAATGTACCCAATGTACTACCGTTGTGCATACGGACCATAGATTGCCTGAGTGGCAAAAATTAAAAATCTTAGATCTACTCCAATTGGGGGGTTCAATTCACAAACTAACCACATGGGGGGATACATCTAACATGGGACTAACATGCCATAGCATCAAAATCACTTTTAGAGCTTTAATGTGGGCACAAGAGCAAAAATTGCTGCCAAAGTCTGAGTCTGACCAAATAAACTACTTGAAAAAACTCATTTGAAATGGGTGTGACATCATTAGCTTCTACACATCATAGGAAATGAGGGGATGTCTTCAAAATTGCAAAAAAATGCATATTGATAGATACACGTTCGTTTCAGCATATACACTTTGGGATATACACATATGTAGAAAGGAAATGATGTGAAAAACATGGTAGTAATTCAAGGAAAAGGCATCAAGGGCCATTGCAACAAAGGGAGATCCACATCATGCACAATTATATCACTGAAGCCCAAGTTTGAGGCTCAAACTTGGGTTTGGGCCTTGTGTGTTTCACAAGACTCAAGCCCAAGTTTGAGGCTCAAACTTGGGTTTGAGCCTACTCTTCTACAATAGACATTTGGGCCGAAGGATGAGGGGAGGGAGAGGGATTTTTGAGTAATCCCATAAAGCTAAATTGGGTTTATGTAGGTAGGGTTATATATATAATAGTGGTGCATAACTACTATCAAAAGACCGGGACCGGGCTTGGGCTTGGGCTTGTTGGGCTTCGGTTTCGGTGAAGAAACTTGGGCTTGGGGGAAGAAACTGGAACTGCAATAGAAGTTTTACCGCCTTGGGGAAAGAAACCAGAATTGGAACAGAAGTTTAACCGCCCATAAACTCTTGCTTTCTTTGCTCCATCTCCATGGAGGAAGAGAGGAAGGACATAAGCTTTACTGCCCATAAACTCTTGCTTTCTTTGCTCCATCTCCATGGAAGAAGAGAGGGAGGACATAGAGGAACAGAGGGCGTGCATAGAAGAGGATAGGACAGCAAAGAGAGGCCCCGCGTCGTGTTGCTCTATGGAGTTGCTCCATCTCCATAGAAGAAGAGAGGGAGGAGAGAGGAAGAGAGGGAGGAGAGGGCATGGGTAGGAAAAGAGGCCCTGCGTGGGTGGAGCAGCAAAGAGAGGGCATGGGGGGTAGCACAGCAGAGAGGCCAATGAGGGCATGGGTAGAAGAGCGAGCCCACATGGGCAAGGAGAGAGGGAGAGGGAGTACCCTGCTTGCTTCTTCCATGGCTTCCCCCTCAAATTTTGAATTTTGAAATTTGAAATTAAGGGGCCTTTCACACTATACCTTCAAAGGAAGCCCTTTCACACGACGCCCAATAAACACGTCGGCCATTTGAATATGAACAATTATAACAAAATCCTAGCATACGTAGAGCACATACCATTTTTTTTGACATACACAGAGCGCATCTAGATTTCAAGCACACAGAGCACAGAACGCGGGGGTTGGTCTTTGGCATTTAGTGTTGGCCACCAAACTCTTGCCCATAGTATTTGTTTTAGCATCTGATTGCAAGCCATGTGGATCCCTCCTATGGTTATATGTGCTTGGCGCAAGTAATGAGGTTTCTCGAATGGTTCAATGCATAGGCGTAGAACCCCATCTTGCCCCATGTGGTATAATCTTTCTACAAGCATAGTCAAAGATACGGATCCTTGAATCATTGCTTGCTTTTTTGTGATTGGCAATAAAATGTCTAGCCAAACAATTGTCATTAGCAACACATATTGTTCACTCCATTTAGGGATCATCTTGATGTTGAACAAATATGCATCTGGTAAATCATCATGTACACCCTTTGACCAATAAGCAAGATAGATGGTCTGCTCATTGATGAGTGGTGCATGGCCCACTTGGCTAATTCCCCACCGACATTCATCACTGGCATGTGGTAGTGGATACGAGGATCTTTGCCAGTGATACTACAGCTATACTTCATTGACGGGTCTACCTACCGAGAGTGATGGCACACTTATCTTGCCAGCTCACTCACTTGCGGTTTCACATTGACCATTGTACATACTACCTTTTTAGGTTGTCCTCCCTTTATGTTTTTTGTAGACCTCTACTATCATTTTGTATTGTGTGAAGAAGAAGAAGAAGAAGAAGAAGATGTTCAGCCTCCATCTTTGTGTGAAGAAGAAGAAGATTTTCAGGCTCCATCTTTGTGTACTCTCGTGTGTGAGTGTGTGTGTGCGTGCAAGAGCTCAAGCTCTCTCCTCTCTATCTCTTGACAACACAAAGTAGTAGTTCTTAGTGTGCAAGTACAAAGATAAGGTAGCCTTAGAGTGATGCGCATATATACAATGCACGGGGGAAAAAACCTCCTAAAGAGGAAAAAGTGCCCCAATGGTCCTAAGTGTGTTCACACACGTCACTAACATAATATCATAACAAATCTCCCTTGGGATTGATGCGGTGAACATGAGCTCGCACTTATGTATTGAGAAGTGTTGGTCTCTATGGACTGAGATCAATCCACAAAAGGGAGTAAGCCCAAAGCTTTGCAAAAAGCTTCAAACTTCTCACGGTGCAAAGCCTTTGTGAACAGATCTGCAAGGTTGTCCTGTGTTGGCACATAAGCCAAGTTGATCTCTCCTGCTGAGAGTCTCTCCCTGACATAGCGATAATGTACCTCAATGTGCTTTGTACGTCGAGCATGAAATACTAGATTTCTTGCAACTGCCAGTGCGCTTTGACTGTTAGTGTAGATGGTGGTGGCAGCATCTTGTCCAACACCCAAATGAGCTGCAAGGCGTCTGAGCCAAACACACTCAATTATAGCTGTGAAAGCTGCCATGTACTCAGCTTCACAACTAGAAGTGGCCATTGTAGGCTGCTTCTTGCTCAACAATGATATATAAGAGCTACCAAGCATGAATCAAAAATTGCTAGTGGACACGTGTGTGTCATAACAACCAGCCCAACCAAAATCTGAAAAAGCATGCAAATCTGGAACCAATGATCCCCCCTTGGGATAAAACAATCTAAGGTGTGTAGTGCCACTCAAGTAACAAAAGATCCGCTTAACTGCTTACCAATGCTTAGAAACTAGGCAATGCATAAACTTGATTATTTGTGAGACTGCAAACTGAATATTTAGCCTCGTAATGCATAAATAAATAAGACAACCAATTGCCTACTACTACTAGTAGAGGGTAACATCAAAGTAGTCTCCAACATCATGAAGACTAAGCTTCAAACCTATTTCCATATAGGAGTAGCAATAGGTTTGCAATCCTCAAGACCAAGTCTCAATGTACTTTGTTTAACATAAAGCATAACCTCCATCACATTGCTTAAACTGAATGCTCAAATAATGATGTAAGAGGCCCAAATTTGACATCTCAAGAGTTGAATTCAATTCAGCCTTAAAATCAACAATATTCATCTTGTTTGGACCATGTCATCAACATAAAGAACAAGTATCAAAAGTACATCATCCACATGCTTGACATACAAAGTGCTTTCTATTGGACTATTACAAAAACCATGTGCAATGAAATATGCATGAATCTTCTCATACCAAGCACGAGGTGCTTGCTTTAAACCATACAATGCTTTCTTTATTTAACCTGCACACTTTGTTCTCTTGCTCTTTCTGAACAAAACCACGAGGCTGTGTTACATACACTTCCTCATGCAAGTCAATATTTAGAAACGCAGTCTTAATGTCCAACCGATGTACATTCCAACCATGATGAGCTGCCAATGCACACATGCTACGAAGTCTCTTCATAGTCAATGCCCTTTTCTTGAATGAAACTTATGTCATGGAGGAGAAGCCCTATGTGCACTATATCTACCACCAAAGCTTTGTGGATGGACCCAGAAAGAAGGGGTCTATACTTTGCAACCCCCGATTGCTCACAAGAATCCTCTATTTTGGGGCCTGCATTCCCTTTCGCAGCCCAGAGACAGCTTCCATAAAGCTTTTGTACACCTCCATCAACAAGCTGAAAGAAATCGAGGAAACCCCCTCAGTGGGCCCAATACACGGCAAAGACAGTGTGAAAATTTGACAAGAAAGGCCACACATGCTCTTTGAATGAGCCCTTTTCGGATGAGATACGTCCACGACCCAGGGAGGAGACTCAAGCAAGTCAAGATGGTAAAAAGGAACCTCTATCCATCAAAGGAAAACAACACAGGCAATAGGACGATATGATTCCTCTCTTGAAATCTCAGAGGTATTTCACGATACCCTTCAATTGCAAGTGTCAACATGAAGCCAATGAATACTTAGGGAAAATGTCCAAAACTTCTTGTGCAATTAGGCAGAACCACATTTCAGCCAGATGTCACCTTTCAGTTTGAAACCAAGAAAAACTTTGCAAATAGGAAAAACCAAAAAGCCATGTCTCTGCTAGAAATAAAAAAGAACAGACAGAGTCAGGATGCCACATTGAAACCAGAGAAGGCGTTGCTTTGAAAGGGACTCGTCACGTCAAATATTGCCCACATAGTGAGCTCGGCAGTGACGTCAGTAGGAAGAAAAAAGCTTATTGAATCATGCCAGCTGTGAAAAATCTTATGTCAGCACTATGTTTTTAAAATCCCTGCATGTGTAGGAGAGCGCCCGCTATGTGTAAGCAGCAGCACACGCAGCGGTTTTCCCTCGCTCCCATGGCCGGGGACTCGAGCAAGAGCAAGGCACGGGTTATCTACGGTAGCTGGAGGTCAGGAAAAGCATGGCGATGAGCAAACAAAACCAAGATCCATGTCTCAGCCAGACATGAGGAAAAGCTTTGCTGCAAATAGGCAAAGCTCAATGCAGCAGCCATCAAATAGATCCTCAAACATAAGTGCATCCTAAGAACAGCTTGAAAGCCTAGTAGTAGAACATTCTTCACAAAACTGCTAACACATCACCAGAACTAATGGTTACTAATTCACTTACAAGCATCAAGATCTTGAAAGACTAGAACATTCTTCACAAAACTCATCACTAGAACTAATGGTTGTAGCCGAATAAGAACATTGAATGCGAACTTTAAGAGAGCACAAATCAAGAGAACACACCATTTGCCACTCTCAATAGCAAAGACAAACCCCTGGAATTAAGCCAATAACTGTTTTTTGCTAAAACCAGTCCCATATGTACAAATCATGAAATCCAATGGCAGCTCATCATAAACCACCCTATAATCTAGCAATCTGCATGCAAAGGTGGATTACTCACACATATAACAAGCTGCTCGATAGTGTTCCATGTACGATGTACCAACATGTATCAAAATATATACAATGTACCAAAATATATACAATGTGTACACCTTGTAAGATTCCTCCCCCACCCCCTTTTTGATGTCTAGTATCTTTCCCTGTAATCAATCCCTCTTCAGAAATATAAAGACCTTGTTTCTATCTGTTTTAGCCTAGAGAGAGAAGAATATTCTAGAGAGAGAATATTCAGATTTTGAATATTTTTGGATAGAAAAATATCTCTTCTAATTCAGATGAGTTCCCCTGAAACAGAAGTTCAAAAAAGAATTTTCCAATGTGCAATTGGAATTAATTGAAAATAGGTATAAAGAACCTTAGCCTAAGGGTCTAGATTTTCAGAAATCTTTAGACTATGGTCCAATTAAGGTTCCTATGGACCAATAGCATCAATCCATGTGTAGGGAGGAGATAAATCCAACTTGTAAAAAGAAAATACCCAAAAATGAGTAAATGCTCACATGAGGTGAAGAGTTGAAAATGTACAAGGTTTATTAGTAAAAAACTATGTGCAATATTAAAAATATGAGATATTTTGGGTATAATGATTTTATTATGACACATATGTAAGGAAGGGGAGTCCCTTAAATGCTCACATAAGATGAAGAGTTGAAAATGTACAAGGTTTATTAGTAAAAAACTATGAGCAATATTAAAATGATTCCATTATGACACATATGTAAGGAAGGGGAGTTCTTTAAAGGAGGTGCATATTTCACATAAGATGAAGAGTTGAAAATGTACAAGGTTTATTAGTAAAAAACAATGAGCAATATTAAAATGATTCCATTATGACACATATGTAAGGAAGGGGAGTTCTTTAAAGGAGGTGCATATTTCACATAAGATGAAGAGTTGAAAATGTACAAGGTTTATTAGTAAAAAAACTATGAGCAATATTAAAATGATTCCATTATGACACATATGTAAGGAAGGGGAGTTCTTTAAAGGAGGTGCATATTTCACATGCTTGAATGAGTTTTAAACTCATAAAAATTGAGATATTTCATCTCTCCTCTCTCTAGTTCCAAAAAGTTAGCTTAACTGACCTAAAAATGGTCAATTATTGACCAAACTGATTTAGAAAATTCTAGAATCAGTTTGTTTGATTAGGAGCTCAATTTTTCCTATAAATAGAAGCCTCCCCCTTGTTGAAAAATATATAGTGTTTATGCATCGTTACTCTACTCCACCTAAGCCAAGAACTGTGAATTCATTTAATAATTCACTAGTTTTTGGAGCTTCCCTCTTTCTTCAATCCCCATTAGTGGCTCCATCAACATACTTAACCAATTGATTGGTTGGGGGCCTCTACCGTGAACAAAGAATCAAGCAAGTTGTAAGGTAATTAGTGAATATTGATCTTTCTATAATTTCTCAATGTTTCTCTCTTCTCAACCCCTCTCAAGCTTGAGAAGTTTAATTGGTATGGTTTTTTTTAAATGCTATTGAAGTTTGAATAGTAGTGAAGAGTTACATAATGCTATTGAAGTTAATTTTCATTTATGTTTAAATTCTAATGATTTTTATGTAAATTCTCTCCCTCACTCAAGAAATGGTCATACTCATGACCCGTTCTCAATCCAAATCAAGCTTTTCATAAAGCTTTTTCTTAACCCAAGATTAAGCTATGCTTGAGGCCAAATTAATGGCTTTTTTCTATGCTTTTAGTTTATGTATATTAATGATTCAATCCATTATGGATTAATAATCCAATTAGAGATTATTTTAATTATTTCTTTAATGATAAGCATTATCCCTTAGAAAAATTGAGAATTATCAGTCATAGCAGCGGAGCTATGGCAAAATTTTTATAAAAATTATGCATAAAATAATCTCATTCAAAGCATAAAAAGAGGACTTCCTACCATATTCTAGGAATTATCATCCTAGATTAATTGAAAGAATTTCATTACAATCATGGAGAAATTGAATTTTAATATCATGCATAAAAGATAAGTTTTTATATCAAAAGTGTTATTTTTACCATTTTTATTTCATGCATAGAAGTATGCATAATGGATAAATTTTTATATCAAAAGTGTTATTTTTACCATTTTTATTTCATGCATAGAAGTATGCATAATGGATAAATTTTTATATCAAAAGTGTTATTTTTACCATTTTTATTTCATGCATAGAAGTATGCATAATGGATAAATTTTTATATCAAAAGTGTTATTTTTACCATTTTTATTTCATGCATAGAAGTATGCATAATGGATAAATTTTTATATCAAAAGTGTTATTTTTACCATTTTTATTTCATGCATAGAAGTATGCATAATGGATAAATTTTTATATCAAAAGTGTTATTTTTACCATTTTTATTTCATGCATAGAAGTATGCATAAAGGATAAATTTTTATATCAAAAGTGTTATTTTTACCATTTTTATTTCATGCATAGAAGTATGCATAATGGATAAATTTTTATATCAAAAGTGTTATTTTTATCATTTTTAATTTTCATGCATAGAAGTATGCATAAAGGAAAATTTTTTATATCAAAAGTGTTACTTTTATCATTTTAATTTTCATGCATAGAAGTATGCATAAAGGAAAAAATTTTATATCAAAAGTGTTACTTTTATCATTTTTAATTTTCATGCATAAAAGTATGCATAAAAGAAATTTTTTTATATCAAAAGTGTTACTTTTATCATTTTTAATTTTCATGCATAGAAGTATGCATAAAAGTTGATTATTTTATTATAAAAGTGTGACTTTTATCATAATTGAATTTCATGCATAGAGGTAAGCATAAAAGTTGATTATTTTATTGTAAGAGTGTTACTTTTATCATATTGGATTTCATGCATAGTGGTATGCATAAAAGATATTCTTTTTATACTAAAAGTGTGATTTTCCTCATAAATGGATTTTATGCATAACTTAGATGCATAAGAGAAATTCTTTTATTCTAAAAGTGTAATTCCTACCAAATTGAACTTATGCATAAGAAGATGCATAAAAGATTGATTTTAATTTCGAAACTGTTAGTCTCCTTAAATGGAATTTATGCATAAATAAAAGTGTAGAGAAATCTTATACTAAATATAAGAATTCTCTTAAAAAAGATATGAAATGTGATAAGATGTGATAAGAGGTGTATGAGATGTGATAAGAATTGATAAGATGCGTATGGAAAGTGATAGGAGGTGATAAGAGGTGTATGAGATGTGATAAGATTTGATAAGATGCGTATGGAAAGTGATAGGATGTGATAAGAGGTGTATGAGATGTAAAAAGATGTGATAAGATGTGATAGAATGTGATAGAATGTGTTAAGATGAGTTAGAATGTGATAGAATGTGATAAAAAGATGTGATAAGATGTGATAGAATGTGATAAAAAGATGTGATAAGATGTGTATGAGATGTGATAGAATGTGTTAAGATGAGTTAGGATGTGTTAAGATGTATATGGGATGTGTTGATGTGGATGTGGATGTATGTGAATGTGGATGTGAATGTGGATGTATAGATGTGAATGGGAATGTGGATGTGGATGTTTATATGTATATGGATGTGGATGTGGATGTATAGATGTGAATGGGAATGTGGATGGGAATGTGGATGTATAGATGTGAATGGGAATGTGGATGTGGATGTATAGATGTGAATGGGAATGTGGATGTGGATGTATGTGAATGTGGATGTAGATGTGGATGTATAGATGTGAATGGGAATGTGGATGTGGATGTAGATGTGGATGTATAGATGTGAATGGGAATGTGGATGTGGATGTATGTGAATGTGGATGTAGATGTGAATGGGAATGTGGATGTAGATGTGGATGTATAGATGTGAATGGGAATGTGGACGTGGATGTATGTATGTATGTGGATGTAGATGTGGATGTATAGATGTGAATGGAAATGTGGATGTGGATGTATATGAATGTGGATGTAGATGTGGATGTATAGATGTGAATGGGAATGTGGATGTGGATGTGGATGTATGTGAATGTGGATGTAGATATGGATATGGAATGTGAATGTGGATGTATGTATGTATGTGGATGTAGATGTGGATGTATAGATATGAATGGGAATGTGGATGTGGATGTATGTGTGTGGATGTGGATGTATGTGTGTGGATGAGGATGTATGAATGAGGACGTGATAGTGGAGGTATACATGTGGATGTGGATGTATGGATGTGAAAATGGATATGTATGTATGAATGTGGATATGAGATGTGGATGTATAAATGAGGATGTGAAAATGGAGGTAAACATGTAGATGTAGATGTATGAATGTGGATGTGGATGTGGATGTGGAGATGGATGTGGATATGGATGGGTATGTATGAATGTGGATATGGGATGTGGATGTATAAATGAGGATGTAAAAATGGATGTATGCATGTAGATGTGGATGTAGGGGTGTGAATGTGAATGTGTCTGTGAATTAATGTGTCGCCGATATGAGGAAATGGATGAGAATGAGTACACATTAAATGGAATGTGGAATAAGTAATGTGGACTAAGGACGGATAATGTGGAAAGACGAGAGTTTGATTTAGAAACTGTATTTTGTGACTGTTTGTAAATGACTGTTTTATGTCATGAATGCTGGGGAAGCATTTTGACCGTCTTATGGATTAAGGTCATGAAGACCTAACTGTTAAAGTTGCAACTGCTGACGGAGAGTCAATGGAGGACGTCTCGCGTAGCAAGGTCGACCGAGGTCTTGACCAACCTCGGTTCGATTTAAATGGTGAGCTTCCGGTACGGTGGATGAGGGACCAAGGAAGCGGCCTATGAGTGAAGCGCTAGGTCACCTGCGAAGGATCCTAGAGGGTGCTGACCATACGGTGCTCGGGATCTGGGTCGCCGAAGATACCCACACGTGCGTCGTGGAAGATATTGGAACAAGGAGTAAGAGTTGTTTTGTGAAACCGGGCATGGATCTGGTTGATTGACCTTGCTGGTCTTCAATGGATGAGTCCATGGCTCTTTATATGGATCTGTTGGTTGATCTTGCTGATCTTCAACGAGAGTCCATCTTGATTTTTATAACTGATTATATTGCCGAGTATTATGGGCTAGGAACTATTGAAAAGGCCCCTGTGTGGACAGGTGGTGAGCATTCTAGTTGCCAATGATGCCATAGATACTCTGATGATGGGAAATTATGAATCAACCGGATAAATTGGAAGATTATGATCAGTGGTACTATGGTTTCATTAAAGGATTGTTTTAAAGTTAGCTGATGCTAAGAAAAAGGTAATTTCATATTGGGTGTGTAAGTGGTGTGGCTAGTTTTATGTTTGCATGAACTTCCGGCTAGGGGGCCTTGGAACTCTTTTCCCTCGGGGGGGTCACTCACAAAAAAATGTGAATATCACGTGCGTTCAACAGAAGCATAATTTTAATTTATGAAACTTACAGAAATATATTTACATAAGGGTATGATTTAAATTTTTTTCAAAAAAATTTACATATTCATAAAGAAAAGGGGATATTATATAGATTAAAAAATTCACGAATAAGGGATTTAAAATATAGGCCTTGAACGCACGCGATAGGGATATTTTACATATAGTGACCCCCCCGAGTCTTTTCCTTGGTACCCGGGACAAAACCTAACCAAATTCCAAATTGGATCCCATCACTACAGTGGTTGGGTGGTTGGCTAACCCATGGGATCGGATGGGGTTAGGCTGGATTGATGGATCCGTAAATCGAGACTCAATTTCCGTTATTACGATAGATGAAGTAAGTCCCAGATAGTAATTGTTCTATGGATAGGAATCAACGGCTGTGCCTCTTGATGGGGAAAAAAGCGTTGATCCCAATGATCCAAGTGCAAGTTTCTTCCTTGATCTGACCGAGTATCTTTATAGGTGCAGTCGGATCAGTTTGATCATTATTAATGGTCTTGACTATGTTAGAGTAAAAAGTTATCCTGGAGGAATCGCCCGTGCTTTCCGGATAAGGGAAGTTTTTCCGGGTTCGGTTTTGGAAAAACTGACGGATTAGTCTTTTGTCCGGATATCCGTGGACGAGGCCCCGAGTGTGGGACCCTGCCTCGCGCAAGAAGTGCTACTTCCGCTGCTAGTACCCCGAATCTGTTGCGTGGTGGGAATAGGGATCTCACAGTTGGTATCAGAGCAAATTGGTTAATAAAGATCAACTGAGAAGCCAAATATGTCAAAAATTTATCAAGAAGCACAAAAAGGTTGTAATTGTGTGATATAATTCATACAATTTGATATTCAAACTGAAATTCGTAATTAGTAATTGGGTCTTCAGATGGAAGTACCGTAATTATATAGAATCCCTGACTTGTTTGAGACCTAGACATGATGGTATTTACCTTATAATTCCAAGGGCCGTGACTACCCGTATATACCGAGAGTATACTGCAGCTCTTTACTGACAGTATATACGAGTAAATCTAAGACTTGAAATTATAAGCATTAATGCTATCCAGTTGATGAATTCGAATGTGGTTGATATGATTTTAAATTCTGTTTGGGAACTGATGAATTGATTGGGATTCTGATTGAAAAATGATGATTTTTGAAATTTAGTTGAAATATAATAACCTGAGCAAAACCACAATGAGGATGAATGGGATGAGTCCCTGTAATGATAAATGATGATAATGATTTCAGCAAATCACTATGAGATTAGTGGATTGTGCTGTCAAATTGCTACTGTTAATACTTGAGACGGTAGATCAAGTTAAGGGATGACAAATTGAGAACTTGCTTAACTGAAATTCCCGTGGAGGAATGTTCAGAAGGAAATTATTCGGTCTGATGGACCATTATCGTAGGAATGATATGATCTAAATGAATTATTATTTAATGATGAGTTCTATATAAGGGATATTTATCCCCATATTCTGTTGGGTTGACCGGAATATAAGGAACCCCAGAATAAATTGGATCTTAAGCAAAAGAGTTGTCCTCTACTTGCGAGATGAGGACATCTTGCACCTTTTAAGTGGGGTAGAATGTAAGATTCCTCCCCAACCTTCGAGGTATACAGGAGTAAGAATCTCCCTTTCTGATCTTATAATTATTCCCTCTCTAAAATAAAAGAAAGTTTTGTTTAACAAAGGAAGACCCTTTTTCTAGAATACTTCTCAAGAGTTCCACCTGTTTTAAGGATTCAGAACAATGAGTTCAGAAGTGAGAATCGATGTTTTGGATATCAAGGTTTTGGTCTTCATTCGAGTACGGCCCAAAAGAAGTTCTTTATCTCTTGGGGAGTATATGAAGTTATCCCCCAGATATTGTGAGCCTTATATCTGAATTCAATGAAAGTAGGTGACTTAGCCTACAAGCTTCTTTTATCTCTTCACCTCAAAATTCTTAATGCCTTCTATAGAAAAATGTGTCAAACCCAAATCATGGAAAGACAGTAAAACTTCAGTGGGGCAAGTTATCGTTGGCTTCTAAGTTACGCTAGCTCCTTCCTTTATATAAGTCGTAACTTTTACTTGTCGCTCACAGTAATCTTACTTCCATCGATCTCCTTTCTTTCTTAATCTCCTTCATGGCTTGGCAACAACAAGAACTAGTTTTATCCATAATGATTCCTCACCTTCAAGACGCAAGTGAATCTGTGAAGAAGGATTTTATAGAGCAGTGTGAGCGCTTACTTTTCCCTCACTTGGGAACTTCTGTAGCGCAAACCAAATGGCGGACCTATCAAAACATAACTAGGGTAACACCCTGGGGTCAGCAGCACTTTCGTAACAATGTTCGCTTGGCCATGGTTATTGAAGCTTTGGGTTTGGGTCCCTGATATTACTGTGTCATGAGATCAAGGCATCTTGGGTTTTCTGAGCGGGTCTTCTTACTGGCATGTTTTCTTCCTCATGAGAAGATATGCCTTTATCCCGTTTTTGGCTTGCCTCTCAGAGGTCCTTTTGTTAGATCACCTCATACCTCTGAGATAGGTGCAGCAATAACCAACAGAATTATTCCCATAGATGAGTTACCTTATACTTGTGCAGCTTGTGAGGACTGCTTTTGTGATCATATGATGGACGGGCTTATGGAAGTGTAAAGAGTTCTTCTATCTTTACTGTATAAGTTCCGAGAATGAATAAAGTTTAAATCTTGTTCTTATTTTGAATCTTGCTCTCTTTAAGACGTTTCTTGGTGGTTAATCTTGATTAAAATTTTTCTTTAAGTCTCATATTCGTGCATCTTGCGAAATTATCCCAGTTTGCGAGATGAGGACATCTCGCATTTTTTAAGTGGGGTAGAATGTAAGATTCCTCCCCCACCCCCTTTTTGATGTCTAGTATCTTTCCCTGTAATCAATCCCTCTTCAGAAATATAAAGACCTTGTTTCTATCTGTTTTAGCCTAGAGAGAGAAGAATATTCTAGA
Organism: Cibotium barometz; assembly: GCF_041138505.1. Taxonomy (NCBI): domain Eukaryota; kingdom Viridiplantae; phylum Streptophyta; class Polypodiopsida; order Cyatheales; family Cibotiaceae; genus Cibotium; species Cibotium barometz. Next base: position 2,799,002 of record NC_141074.1, read on the forward strand.
GAGAGAATATTCAGATTTTGAATATTTTTGGATAGAAAAATATCTCTTCTAATTCAGATGAGTTCCCCTGAAACAGAAGTTCAAAAAAGAATTTTCCAATGTGCAATTGGAATTAATTGAAAATAGGTATAAAGAACCTTAGCCTAAGGGTCTAGATTTTCAGAAATCTTTAGACTATGGTCCAATTAAGGTTCCTATGGACCAATAGCATCAATCCATGTGTAGGGAGGAGATAAATCCAACTTGTAAAAAGAAAATACCCAAAAATGAGTAAATGCTCACATGAGGTGAAGAGTTGAAAATGTACAAGGTTTATTAGTAAAAAACTATGTGCAATATTAAAAATATGAGATATTTTGGGTATAATGATTTTATTATGACACATATGTAAGGAAGGGGAGTCCCTTAAATGCTCACATAAGATGAAGAGTTGAAAATGTACAAGGTTTATTAGTAAAAAACTATGAGCAATATTAAAATGATTCCATTATGACACATATGTAAGGAAGGGGAGTTCTTTAAAGGAGGTGCATATTTCACATAAGATGAAGAGTTGAAAATGTACAAGGTTTATTAGTAAAAAACAATGAGCAATATTAAAATGATTCCATTATGACACATATGTAAGGAAGGGGAGTTCTTTAAAGGAGGTGCATATTTCACATAAGATGAAGAGTTGAAAATGTACAAGGTTTATTAGTAAAAAAACTATGAGCAATATTAAAATGATTCCATTATGACACATATGTAAGGAAGGGGAGTTCTTTAAAGGAGGTGCATATTTCACATGCTTGAATGAGTTTTAAACTCATAAAAATTGAGATATTTCATCTCTCCTCTCTCTAGTTCCAAAAAGTTAGCTTAACTGACCTAAAAATGGTCAATTATTGACCAAACTGATTTAGAAAATTCTAGAATCAGGTTGTTTGATTAGGAGCTCAATTTTTCCTATAAATAGAAGCCTCCCCCTTGTTGAAAAATATATAGTGTTTATGCATCGTTACTCTACTCCACCTAAGCCAAGAACTGTGAATTCATTTAATAATTCACTAGTTTTTGGAGCTTCCCTCTTTCTTCAATCCCCATTAGTGGCTCCATCAACATACTTAACCAATTGATTGGTTGGGGGCCTCTACCGTGAACAAAGAATCAAGCAAGTTGTAAGGTAATTAGTGAATATTGATCTTTCTATAATTTCTCAATGTTTCTCTCTTCTCAACCCCTCTCAAGCTTGAGAAGTTTAATTGGTATGGTTTTTTTTAAATGCTATTGAAGTTTGAATAGTAGTGAAGAGTTACATAATGCTATTGAAGTTAATTTTCATTTATGTTTAAATTCTAATGATTTTTATGTAAATTCTCTCCCTCACTCAAGAAATGGTCATACTCATGACCCGTTCTCAATCCAAATCAAGCTTTTCATAAAGCTTTTTCTTAACCCAAGATTAAGCTATGCTTGAGGCCAAATTAATGGCTTTTTTCTATGCTTTTAGTTTATGTATATTAATGATTCAATCCATTATGGATTAATAATCCAATTAGAGATTATTTTAATTATTTCTTTAATGATAAGCATTATCCCTTAGAAAAATTGAGAATTATCAGTCATAGCAACGGAGCTATGGCAAAATTTTTATAAAAATTATGCATAAAATAATCTCATTCAAAGCATAAAAAGAGGACTTCCTACCATATTCTAGGAATTATCATCCTAGATTAATTGAAAGAATTTCATTACAATCATGGAGAAATTGAATTTTAATATCATGCATAAAAGATAAGTTTTTATATCAAAAGTGTTATTTTTACCATTTTTATTTCATGCATAGAAGTATGCATAATGGATAAATTTTTATATCAAAAGTGTTATTTTTACCATTTTTATTTCATGCATAGAAGTATGCATAATGGATAAATTTTTATATCAAAAGTGTTATTTTTACCATTTTTATTTCATGCATAGAAGTATGCATAATGGATAAATTTTTATATCAAAAGTGTTATTTTTACCATTTTTATTTCATGCATAGAAGTATGCATAATGGATAAATTTTTATATCAAAAGTGTTATTTTTACCATTTTTATTTCATGCATAGAAGTATGCATAATGGATAAATTTTTATATCAAAAGTGTTATTTTTACCATTTTTATTTCATGCATAGAAGTATGCATAAAGGATAAATTTTTATATCAAAAGTGTTATTTTTACCATTTTTATTTCATGCATAGAAGTATGCATAATGGATAAATTTTTATATCAAAAGTGTTATTTTTATCATTTTTAATTTTCATGCATAGAAGTATGCATAAAGGAAAATTTTTTATATCAAAAGTGTTACTTTTATCATTTTAATTTTCATGCATAGAAGTATGCATAAAGGAAAAAATTTTATATCAAAAGTGTTACTTTTATCATTTTTAATTTTCATGCATAAAAGTATGCATAAAAGAAATTTTTTTATATCAAAAGTGTTACTTTTATCATTTTTAATTTTCATGCATAGAAGTATGCATAAAAGTTGATTATTTTATTATAAAAGTGTGACTTTTATCATAATTGAATTTCATGCATAGAGGTAAGCATAAAAGTTGATTATTTTATTGTAAGAGTGTTACTTTTATCATATTGGATTTCATGCATAGTGGTATGCATAAAAGATATTCTTTTTATACTAAAAGTGTGATTTTCCTCATAAATGGATTTTATGCATAACTTAGATGCATAAGAGAAATTCTTTTATTCTAAAAGTGTAATTCCTACCAAATTGAACTTATGCATAAGAAGATGCATAAAAGATTGATTTTAATTTCGAAACTGTTAGTCTCCTTAAATGGAATTTATGCATAAATAAAAGTGTAGAGAAATCTTATACTAAATATAAGAATTCTCTTAAAAAAGATATGAAATGTGATAAGATGTGATAAGAGGTGTATGAGATGTGATAAGAATTGATAAGATGCGTATGGAAAGTGATAGGAGGTGATAAGAGGTGTATGAGATGTGATAAGATTTGATAAGATGCGTATGGAAAGTGATAGGATGTGATAAGAGGTGTATGAGATGTAAAAAGATGTGATAAGATGTGATAGAATGTGATAGAATGTGTTAAGATGAGTTAGAATGTGATAGAATGTGATAAAAAGATGTGATAAGATGTGATAGAATGTGATAAAAAGATGTGATAAGATGTGTATGAGATGTGATAGAATGTGTTAAGATGAGTTAGGATGTGTTAAGATGTATATGGGATGTGTTGATGTGGATGTGGATGTATGTGAATGTGGATGTGAATGTGGATGTATAGATGTGAATGGGAATGTGGATGTGGATGTTTATATGTATATGGATGTGGATGTGGATGTATAGATGTGAATGGGAATGTGGATGGGAATGTGGATGTATAGATGTGAATGGGAATGTGGATGTGGATGTATAGATGTGAATGGGAATGTGGATGTGGATGTATGTGAATGTGGATGTAGATGTGAATGTATAGATGTGAATGGGAATGTGGATGTGGATGTAGATGTGGATGTATAGATGTGAATGGGAATGTGGATGTGGATGTATGTGAATGTGGATGTAGATGTGAATGGGAATGTGGATGTAGATGTGGATGTATAGATGTGAATGGAAATGTGGACGTGGATGTATGTATGTATGTGGATGTAGATGTGGATGTATAGATGTGAATGGAAATGTGGATGTGGATGTATATGAATGTGGATGTAGATGTGGATGTATAGATGTGAATGGGAATGTGGATGTGGATGTGGATGTATGTGAATGTGGATGTAGATATGGATATGGAATGTGAATGTGGATGTATGTATGTATGTGGATGTAGATGTGGATGTATAGATATGAATGGGAATGTGGATGTGGATGTATGTGTGTGGATGTGGATGTATGTGTGTGGATGAGGATGTATGAATGAGGACGTGATAGTGGAGGTATACATGTGGATGTGGATGTATGGATGTGAAAATGGATGTGTATGTATGAATGTGGATATGAGATGTGGATGTATAAATGAGGATGTGAAAATGGAGGTAAACATGTAGATGTAGATGTATGGATGTGGATGTGGATGTGGATGTGGAGATGGATGTGGATATGGATGGGTATGTATGAATGTGGATATGGGATGTGGATGTATAAATGAGGATGTAAAAATGGATGTATGCATGTAGATGTGGATGTAGGGGTGTGAATGTGAATGTGTCTGTGAATTAATGTGTCGCCGATATGAGGAAATGGATGAGAATGAGTACACATTAAATGGAATGTGGAATAAGTAATGTGGACTAAGGAGGGATAATGTGGAAAGACGAGAGTTTGATTTAGAAACTGTATTTTGTGACTGTTTGTAAATGACTGTTTTATGTCATGAATGCTGGGGAAGCATTTTGACCGTCTTATGGATTAAGGTCATGAAGACCTAACTGTTAAAGTTGCAACTGCTGACGGAGAGTCAATGGAGGACGTCTCGCGTAGCAAGGTCGACCGAGGTCTTGACCAACCTCGGTTCGATTTAAATGGTGAGCTTCCGGTACGGTGGATGAGGGACCAAGGAAGCGGCCTATGAGTGAAGCGCTAGGTCACCTGCGAAGGATCCTAGAGGGTGCTGACCATACGGTGCTCGGGCTCTGGGTCGCCGAAGATACCCACACGTGCGTCGTGGAAGATATTGGAACAAGGAGTAAGAGTTGTTTTGTGAAACCGGGCATGGATCTGGTTGATTGACCTTGCTGGTCTTCAATGGATGAGTCCATGGCTCTTTATATGGATCTGTTGGTTGATCTTGCTGATCTTCAACGAGAGTCCATCTTGATTTTTATAACTGATTATATTGCCGAGTATTATGGGCTAGGAACTATTGAAAAGGCCCCTGTGTGGACAGGTGGTGAGCGTTCTAGTTGCCAATGATGCCATAGATACTCTGATGATGGGAAATTATGAAGCAACCGGATAAATTGGAAGATTATGATCAGTGGTACTATGGTTTCATTAAAGGATTGTTTTAAAGTTAGCTGATGCTAAGAAAAAGGTAATTTCATATTGGGTGTGTAAGTGGTGTGGCTAGTTTTATGTTTGCATGAACTTCCGGCTAGGGGGCCTTGGAACTCTTTTCCTTGGTACCCGGGACAAAACCTAACCAAATTCCAAATTGGATCCCATCACTACAGTGGTTGGGTGGTTGGCTAACCCATGGGATCGGATGGGGTTAGGCTGGATTGATGGATCCGTAAATCGAGACTCAATTTCCGTTATTACGATAGATGAAGTAAGTCCCAGATAGTAATTGTTCTATGGATAGGAATCAACGGCTGTGCCTCTTGATGGGGAAAAAAGCGTTGATCCCAATGATCCAAGTGCAAGTTTCTTCCTTGATCTGACCGAGTATCTTTATAGGTGCAGTCGGATCAGTTTGATCATTATTAATGGTCTTGACTACGTTAGAGTAAAAAGTTATCCTGGAGGAATCGCCCGTGCTTTCCGGATAAGGGAAGTTTTTCCGGGTTCGGTTTTGGAAAAACCGACGGATTAGTCTTTTGTCCGGATATCCGTGGACGAGGCCCCGAGTGTGGGACCCTGCCTCGCGCAAGAAGTGCTACTTCCGCTGCTAGTACCCCGAATCTGTTGCATGGTGGGAATAGGGATCTCACACACCTAAAATCCAAAAGCAGGCCAGAGATGCCTCCCTCAAGGAAGCAGATCGTGAGTGGATGTTGGGGAAGGTAGGTTGCCCGCCAGTGGTGGGCACAGAGCGAAGTGAGTCATCTCGCGTGGATGTCGAAGGGCCTTCACCAAAACAGGTTGCAACTTAGTATCACAGGCTAAAAACCTGATGATTTTTTAATCATCATCTTATCTCCTCATTAACTATTAGTATCACAGGTTGCAACTTAGTATCAAAGATTAAAAACGTGATGATTTTTTAATCATTGTGTTATCTCCTCATTAACTGTTAAAGCATTTTGTATGGCATTCAACACCCACCACCCTGTGCAGAATTACCTCTCGACTTAGTATCAAAGGTTAAAAACACAATGATTTTTTAATCATTGTGTTATCTCCTCATTAACTGTTAAAGCATTTTGTATGGCATTCAGCACCCAGCACCCTGTGCAGAATTACCTCTCGACTTAGGCATCCACTATGTCAAAACATAGGGCTCTCTTGGTTTGATCACTCAGCACAAGGATTGGCAGATCTTTATTTTTCACCTTGCCTAGATTAACCGCTTGGATCTTCTTGTAGGCGACACTCCGCTCCACCTTATTCTAGAAAGAGACACAGAAAAAAGAAGACAAGGAATAAATTTACATGATAATATCTTTAAATGAGATAAAAACTACAATTATGAGCACATGTTGCTTGATGAAGGTCTTTACGAGGAAAAATCCTAGAGGAAGAATGGTGATGTACTCAGCTGCCAGTCCAAGCTCATTGTTGTCAAACTTGCTCTCTAGATCTTGGAGAAGGAGAGCTGTCTTGGCAAGATTACGCTCTTGGAAGTAAGAGCTAGGCTTAGGGAAGGCATCTGATGTGCGGACTAAGGGCTTGTTGTACTCTGTCCAAATGAGGGTGGAGAAGGGGTGAGCAGAACCATCCCGGTCATCTTTGTGGAAGGATGAAACACTATCCTGCTGATCTTTGCAGATGGATGAAACACTACTCTTTGATTGCCCCTCTCTACCATCAGACCAGAGCCACTCCAGATTACAATACTTGAGAACCTCCCCTCTTATCAAGGAGAGAAATGCTCCTTCATGTACAACTTGACCATCACTATTTTTTTTCACCACCCCTTGCGCCTTGATTATACCAAACACTCTCTTTTCTGCATTCTCCAAGAGGAGGAGACAAGAAGAAAGAAGGTGATGATCTTCTACTCTAGCTTCCTTTTCTTGAACTAGGTCTCCCCTCAGGATAGGCAATAAACTTGAGGAGGATGGTATATCTTATACCATCTCCAACAGAACTCTGAAATGGTTTCTTTGATTTCTCTCCCACTAATGTTACTTCAAAATCAGGGAAGCAAGCAACCTCAAATTTGAGTGAATGATCTAAGATTTTGATCACAAAATTTATTACATCTCCAGCACATAACAAGACACTTGTGCCACACAATACGCTGTACATCTTCAGCACCATCACCTCCTCACGAAGTGAGGTCAGCTCTTCCAAAAGCATGTCAGTTCTACCAGCTGGACGAGGCCACACAGAAAGCATGAATCCGGGAATACAATCAACATTCTCCTCCTCAGGAGATACATCAGCACATGATGTCAAGCGGAGATGGAGGGATGGATCTCTCCATCTTAACTCAAAAGCAGACTGTCTATTAATTTGCTTTGGGGAGAAAGGGAATCGTAAGGCACCTGTATTAAGAGGAGAAGATGCAGAATGTGAGGTTGCACCTTGAGTGGCCTGAAGCTTTGCACGCTTGCTAGAAGGGGGGACGATGGAGAACGATCCATAATAGAATCGTGCAGGCGTAGATGCGAGTTGTTGTGTGATGTGGCATTGCAAGGTTTACCAGCACAGGTGTAGATGAGAGTTGATCTCTGATGTTATGCGCAATTTAGCCTCGTCGCTTACAAAGCCTCCTTCCTTACAGACATAGCAACGACTTGTTGCCTTTGCCTTCCTGTGTGGCGATGGCGAATCTGTGTGCCTTCTCCTTCACTCGATGAACTCCCTTCGTCTGTGAATTCTTACAAACAATGGCACACACGAGATGGGGAAGCTTTTTTTACGCTTTTTAAGGAATCGTATAGTTTTTACGCTTTTTAAGGAATCGTATAGCTTTTATTACGCTTTTTACGGAATCGTATAGTTTTTACGCTTTTTAAGGAATCGTATAGTTGTAAAAGTACTTTGGTTTGCATAGTTTGGTAAGTGGTTTGCATAGTTTGGTAGTATCCTTTTGTTCACATAAGTTTGGCGAAGATGCATGGGAAAGTTAAGGTGTAAGCAAGTATGAAGCAATTTAGTATTTTTGATAGGATGGGTTGGCTTAAAAAGTTACCACTTACATGTCGATTAGTGTAAGCCCATTTGGATTAGGGTAGGAATTCAACTTCCACATGCACGGAGTGTGTGGGTGCCTGCAACCGGTTTATAGGAAAAGTCACACAAGTGGGGAATGTTAAATGTTACTTTGGAGTATTACGCTTTATGTTCATTTACTGCGTGTTGATAACAAAACCAATTTGATAGGAGGCATAGAAAGGAGCATCTTATACTTAGGTACCATTGTAGGGAACCAATATTAATAGGTGGCCACAATGTGTAAAAAATGTTTGTTCATTAATTACCTTGTGATACTAACTTTAAATATAAGATTTTAAGGTTCATATAGGTTTTGGAATTTTGGGATTTTACCTTTGTGGTTGGGTTCATATAGGTTTTGGAATTTTGTGGTTGGGTTTGAGGCCGTTGCTCCAAGTGGCAACATGCCCAAGGGAGCCTCTCGGGCTACCCTACTGCCCTTGCCCCACCGGCCATAGTTTTTCATGCTATTTTTTGGAAATGAAGGGTCTCCTGCACTTTAGGGTGTCCTTTCCCCCTTCATGTGTGGGACTGTCGAGTATTGATGGCGTGCAAGTAGGTGTGGAGAGGCGACATACAGGTGTGGAGAGTTGACATGCGTGCAGCTGCATGCGTGTTGAAAGAATGAAGAAGAAGGAGATTGTTAGCGCCTCGAGCTTTGCAGCGAGCTGGGTGATGTAGAGACCATGTCAACTTGGTTGAGGGGCTCGCCTCGTAGAAGCTCTTCATCAGAGAGGTCTAGCTCCCCTAAAGCTAGGTATGTCTCCATGGGAAGGGCTTATAGCCTGTTTCACTAGGTTCTAGCTTCCTTAATGCCTAGGAATGAAAAGATCTAGGCTTTGATGTAGTAGCATGGTAACATCTTTTTTGAATGGGTACAACTTCCTGTAAAGCTGGATGTCATGGATGGTTGTAAGGGCTAGCTCCCAAAAATGCTCAGAACTCTCATCTTACAGAAACGGTGTCGATGGGAAACCCCTTTTTTTCAAGTTTAAAAAAGGTCACACTATTGGGCATGGCTTTAAAATATATATATTTTTAAGGTTCATAAATTTTTTAACTAAGGTTGAGCATTTCTCTCTCTCTTTATGTCACATGAACACCTCTCTCTCTCTCTCTCTCTCTCTCTCTCTCTCTCTGCTACTACTGAGCAACAATCCTCTATCTATGGCACACCATGGAGCACCTTTCCAACCATTTCCCAAGGGCCATCACAGAAAGGCACCATGTTTACGACTATCCATGGTTGTTGTAAGGAAGTGCCCACTCTGACACAACCTAGAGAATCACTGGTGAGTGGAATCTACCTCTCTCTTGTCTCTCTCCCAAAATAGAGATCCCTCCTTCAAATGGGCCAATGGCAAGAAGCAACAGAAGTATAAGATGATCTCTCTCTCTCTCTCTCTCTCTCTCTCTCTCTCTCTCTCTCTCTCTCTCTCTCTCTCTCTCACACACACACACACACACACACACACACACACACACACAAAACCATATTTTCTCTCTATCTCATGCCCTCTCTAGGGAATTAGTGACTTGATGCCATCTCTAGGGCATTAGTGATCTCTCTCTCTCTCTCTCTCTCTCTCTCTCTCTCTCTCTCTCTCTCTCTCTCTCTCGTTGCTTCTTATTTCGAAAAGTTTTTCATGGACTCCTTTGCCTTGGTGCCCTCTTCTTGGGTTTCGGCTCTTAGGGGAGGCAGTTTTGTTCATGGATATCCTCAAAGGGTTCTCTCTTTCCCAGAAGAAGCAACTTTCATTAAATGTTCTTGCCAGGGTTTTCTTTTAGTTGAAGGCGTTCACAAGAAGTTTTAGACATTTTCCCACTATAATTCCCACTTTGAGGATTACGACAACATCATGAGCTTCTGCACGCGATGCATAGCATACCTAGCTAGGTACGGTGGGGGGTAGGGGCTGTTGGCCCTGACCGATAGGGGGCCCGAGACCCCTGCCCCCCCCACCGCACCTAGCTAGGTATGTGGAGCCTTATATGTAGAAGCTCATGATGTTGAACACTATAGGGAAACATAATGGAAAAGGGGCCTCTTTCCATGTTATGCGCTAAAAGACAAAGGTGCAACTTGTTCTGTAAGTACTTCACATCTATTACAAATTTGCCTCTTACAAAAGAAAAGAATAGATCTGAACTTGGTAATTGAATAGTAAAAGCCATTGATAAGAATATTTTGCAAGGACACAAGTACAGCAACAAAATGAGAACTCTTCTTATAATATGTTATTCTCACTTCTATATATATATATATTATATATACATATATGTAGTTTTTGAGAATATATATATAGTTTTTTTGAGAATTATTATTTTAATTTTTTTAATTTTTAAAACTTTTAAATCTCACCTCTCTTTAACTGCTGAAGATACGTGCTCACATCAACCCAAAATGGGCAACTGTTAGGTTGTGGAAGAAGGGTATGCAAAATGGATGGTCTCAACAATGCAAGACAATCATCACGCCATTGTTGTGCTCGAACCTCTTCAGGAAGGTATAAGGATATCAAGTTGTCCTATAGTCATCAATGACACAAAATTTTCACTCCATCGTGGTACTATTTCTATGTTGAATAGGTACGCATCTGGCAAATCATCCTTACGCTGCGTTTGTTCAAAACAATCTAAAGCATTTTGGCTATGCCCCTCTTGGGCATAGCCATCTATTAATGTAGTCCATGTGACAACATTGCTGCAGCTCTCTCTCTCTCTCTCTCTCTCTCTCTCTCTCTCTCTCTCTCTCTCTCTCTCTCGGCATACATGTCCACTAGAGCATTGCCCCGCACAATGTCATTCTGCAGTAGAGAGAGAGAGAGAGAGAGAGAGAGAGAGAGAGAGAGATAGGGAGAGAGAGAGAGAGATCATAGAGACCAAAGGCCTCTCCAAATACCTCCATCCATCCGTACTACCAGATCGGCTATGACGGTCTACTGAGGGTCCCCATACCTACACCCCATAAAAGCATAGCTGACGTAACCAGAGTGTCAAAAAGCCAGAGCTTTGTTCGAGGTTTTGCGCAAAGCTCTTTGGATGTGGTGCTGCGCTACTGTACTGAGTGAGCGAGTGTGTGTGTGTGTGTGTGTGTGTGTGTGAGAGAGAGAGAGAGAGAGAGAGAGAGAGAGAGAGAGATGCACAACATTTACCTCCATGTCTCTCTCACACACACCGTACATGCACGCTTCTTGCCACCTGAAAGAGAGAGAGAGAGAGAGAGAGAGAGAGAGAGAGAGAGAGACGCTAGGTTGAAGTTAAAGACCATCAAAGCAACCCTGAGCAAAGCTCTCTGGATGCGGTGCTACGCTACTGTACTGAGTGTGTGTGTGTGTGTGTGTGTGTGAGAGAGAGAGAGAGAGAGAGATAGAGAGAGACCTTTGCATTGAGTGTGTGCACGAAAGAGATGGAGAGCTCTAAGTGCTTTTCTTTGAGTATGTGTATGAAGGAGATGGAGAGCTCTGAGTGATTCGGGGTTTGTTTGTTGGAGTGTTTCAGTTGAGGATGTCAACGTGCATGCGTGAACAAGAAGAGTTTGTATGCACAGAGACTCTAGCACTATTGTGTGTATAGCGGCTCCGTATATATTGTAGCTTGACCTAAACATGAGGATAAGGTGTGTGTGTATTTGAAATAGGATGATGATTTTTAATGGGACCCAGTGGTGGCATTAAAAGTGAGATGGCTGCATTAATATAGCATGATTTTTAATGGGAGCAATTGGAATAATAAAAGGTGTATAGGCACTCGAGCGCCAATGAAAATATTTTATTCAAAATCATGCTATATTAATGGGCATAGTGTTCAATCCACTTTTTTCTCTCTAAGAAAATGCAATGATGGAGTCTCTATATTTATTGGTTTTCGGAAGGATTTGGGTGAGAAGTCCAAGTACTTTGGATTTTTTAAATCAATATGCATTTTTTTGCAATTTTGAAGACATCCCCTTATTTCCTATGATGTGTAGAAGCTAATGATGCCACACCCATTTCAAATGAGTTTTTTCAAGTAGTTTATTAGCCATGTTTTTAGCTCAGACTCAGACTTTGGCAGCAATTTTTACTCTTGTGCCCACATTGAAGCTTTAAAAGTGATTTTGATGCTATGGCATGTTAGTCCCATGTTGGATGTATCCCCCCATGTGGTTAGTTTGTGAATTGAACCCGCCAATTGGAGTAGATCTAAGATTTTCAATTTTTTGCCACTCAGGCAATCTATGGTCCGTATGCACAACGGTAGTACATTGGGTACATTTGGAGAGCCCAAACGCTCTCCAAATGTACCCAATGCTCAACCATTGAGCATTGGGTGCATTCGGAGAGCGTTTGGGCTCTCCAAATGCACCCAATTCTCAATGGTTGAGCATTGGGTGCATTTCGAGCGTTTGGGCTCTCCAAATGTACCCAATGTACTACCATTGCGCATACGGACCATATCTATGGTCTGTATGCACAACGGTAGTACATTGGGTACATTCGGAGAGCCCAAAACGCTCTCCGAATGCACCCGTTGCTCAACCATTGAGCATTGGGTGCATTCGGAGAGCATTTTGGATCTCCAAATGTACCCAATGTACCGTTGCACATACGGACCATAGATATGGTCCGTATGCGTAACGGTAGTACATTGGGTACATTTGGAGAGCCAAAACGCTCTCCCAATGCACCCGTTGCTCAACCATTGAGCATTGGGTGCATTCGGAGAGCGTTTGGGCTCTCCAAATGTACCCAATGCACTACCGTTGCGCATACGGACCATAGATATGGTCCGTATGCGCAACGGTAGTGCATTGGGTACATTTGGAGAGCCCAAACGCTCTCCGAATGCACCCAATGCTCAACCATTGAGCATTGGGTGCATTTGGAGAGCGTTTGGTTGGCTCTCCAAATGCACCCATTGGTTGAGCATTGGGTGCATTCGGAGAGCATTTGGGCTCTCCAAATGTACCCACCGTTGTGCATACAGACCATAGATTGCCTCAGTGGCAAAAAATTAAAAAACTTAGATCTACTCCAATTGGGGGGTTCAATTCACAAACTAACCACATGGGGGGATACATCTAACATGGGACTAACATGCCATAGCATCAAAATCACTTTTAGAGCTTCAATGTGGGCACAAGAGCAAAAATTGTTGCCAAAGTCTGAGTCTGAGCAAGAAACATGGCAAATAAACTACTTGAAAAAACTCATTTGAAATGGGTGTGACATCACTAGCTTCTACACATCATAGGAAATGAGGGGATGTCTTCAAAATTGTAAAAAAATGCATATTGATAGATACACGTTCGTTTCAGCATATACACTTTGGGATATACACATATGTAGAAAGGAAATGATGGGAAAAACATGGTAGTAATTCAAGGAAAAGGCATCAAGGGCCATTGCAACAAAGGGAGATCCACATCATGCACAATTATATCACTAAAGCCCAAGTTTGAGGCTCAAACTTGGGTTTGAGCCTTGTGTGTTTCACAAGACTCAAGCCCAAGTTTGAGGCTCAAACTTGGGTTTGAGCCTACTCTTCTACAATAGACATTTGGGTGAGGGGAGGGAGAGGGATTTTTGAGTAATCCCATAAAGCTAAATTGGGTATATGTAGGTAGGGTTATATATATAATAGTGGTGCATAACTATTATCAAAAGACCGAGACCGGGCTTGGGCTTGGGCTTGGGCTTCGGTTTCGGTGAAGAAACTTGGGCTTGGGGGAAGAAACTGGAACTGTAATAGAAGTTTTACCGCCTTGGGGAAAGAAACCAGAATTGGAACAGAAGTTTAACCGCCCATAAACTCTTGCTTTCTTTGCTCCATCTCCATGGAGGAAGAGAGGGAGGACATAAGTTTTACCGCCCATAAACTCTTGCTTTCTTTGCTCCATCTCCATGGAAGAAGAGAGGGAGGACATAGAGGAACAGAGGGTGTGCATAGAAGAGGATAGGACAGCAAAGAGAGGCCCCGCGTGTTGCTCTATGGAGTTGCTCCATCTCCATAGAAGAAGAGAGGGAGGAGAGAGGAAGAGAGGGAGGAGAGGGCGTGGGTAGGAAAAGAGGCCCTGCATGGGTGGAGCAGCAAAGAGAGGGCATGGGGGGTAGCACAGCAGAGAGGCCAATGAGGGCGTGGGTAGAAGAGCGAGCCCACATGGGCAAGGAGAGAGGGAGAGCGAGCCCACATGGGCAAGGAGAGAGGGAGAGGGAGTACCCTGCTTGCTTCTTCCATGGCTTCCCCCTCAAATTATGAATTTTGAAATTTGAAATTAAGGGGTCTTTCACACTATACCTTCAAAGGAAGCCCTTTCACACGATGCCCAATAAATACGTTGGCCATTTGAATATAAACAATTATAACTAAATCCTAGCATACGCAGAGCACATACCTTTTTTTTTTACATACACAGAGCGCATCTAGATTTCAAGCGCGCAGAGCACAGAACGTGGGGGTTGGTCTTTGGCATTTAGTGTTGGCCACCAAACTCTTGCCCATAGTATTTGCTTTAGCATCTGATTGCAAGCCATGTGGATCCCTCCTCTGGTTATATGTGCTTGGCACAAGTAATGAGGTTTCTCGAATGGTTCAATGCATAGGTGTGGAACCCCATCTTGCCCCATGTGGTATAATCTTTCTACAAGCATAGTCAAAGATACGGATCCTTGAATCATTGCTTGCTTTTTTGTGATTGGCAATAAAATGTCTAGCCAACCAATTGTCATTAGCAACACATATTGTTCACTCCATTTAGGGATCATCTTGATGTTGAACAAATATGCATCTGGTAAATCATCATGTACACCCTTTGACCAGTAAGCAAGACAGATGGTCTGCTCATTGATGAGTGGTGCATGGCCCACCTGGCTAATTCCCCACCGACATTCATCACTGGCACGTGGTAGTGGATACGAGGATCTTTGCCAGTGATACTACAGCTATACTTCATTGACGGGTCTACCTACCGAGAGTGATGGCACACTTATCTTGCCAGCTCACTCACTAGCGGTTTCACATTAACCATTGTACATACTACCTTTTTAGGTTGTCCTCCCTTTATGTTTTTTGTAGACCTCTACTATCATTTTGTATTGTGTGAAGAAGAAGAAGAAGAAGAAGAAGATGTTCAGCCTCCATCTTTGTGTGAAGAAGAAGAAGATTTTCAGGCTCCATCTTTGTGTACTCTCATGTGTGAGTGTGTGTGTGCTTGCAAGAGCTCAAGCTCTCTCCTCTCTATCTCTTGACAACACAAAGTAGTAGTACTTAGTGTGCAAGTACAAAGATAAGGTAGCCTTAGAGTGATGCGCATATATACAATGCAGGGGGAAAAAACCTCTTAAAGAGGAAAAAGTGCCCCAGTGGTCCTAAGTGTGTTCACACACATCACTAACATAATATCATAACAAATCTCCCTTGGGATTGATGCGGTGAACATGAGCTCGCACTTATGTATTGAGAAGTGTTGGTCTCTATGGACTGAGATCAATCCACAAAAGGGAGTAAGCCCAAAGCTTTGCAGAAGGCTTCAAACTTCTCACGTTGCAAAGCCTTTGTGAAAAGATCTGCAAGGTTGTCCTGTGTTGGCACATAAGCCAAGTTGATCTCTCCTGCTGAGAGTCTCTCCCTGACATAGCGATAATGTACCTCAATGTGCTTTGTACGAGCATGAAATACTAGATTTCTTGCAATTGCCAGTGCGCTCTGACTGTTAGTGTAGATGGTGGTGGCAGCATCTTGTCCAACACCCAAATGAGCTGCAAGGCGTCTGAGCCAAACACACCCAATTGTAGCTGTGACAGCTGCCATGTACTCAGCTTCACAACTAGAAGTGGCCATTGTAGGCTGCTTCTTGCTCAACAATGATATATAAGAGCTACCAAGCATGAATCAAAAATTGCTAGTGGACACGTGTGTGTCATAACAACCAGCCCAACCAGAATCTGAAAAAGCATGCAAATCTGGAACCAATGATCCCCCCTTGGGATAAAACAATCTAAGGTGTGTAGTGCCACTCAAGTAACAAAAGATCCGCTTAACTGCTTACCAATGCTTAGAAACTAGGCAATGCATAAATTTGCTTATTTGTGAGACTGCAAACTGAATATTTAGCCTCGTAATGCATAAATAAATAAGACAACCAATTGCCTACTACTGATAGAGGGTAATATCAAAGTAGTCTCCAACATCATGAAGACTAAGCTTCAAACCTATTTCCATATAGGAGTAGCAATAGGTTTGCAATCCTCAAGACCAAATTTGCGTAGCAAAGTCTCAATGTACTTTGTTTAACATAAGGCATAACCTCCATCACATTGCTTAAACTGAATGCTCAAATAATGATGTAAGTGGCCCAAATTTGACATCTCAAGAGCTGAATTCGATTCAGCCTTAAAATAAACAATATTCATCTTGTTTGGACCAGTGAGTAGCATGTCATCAACATAAAGAACAAGTATCAAAAGTACATCATCCACATGCTTGACATACAAAGTGCTTTCTATTGGACTATTACAAAAAACCATGTGCAATGAAATATGCATGAATCTTCTCATACCAAGCACGAGGTGCTTGCTTTAAACCATACAATGCTTTCTTTATTTAACCTGCACACTTTGTTCTCTTGCTCTTTCTGAACAAAACCACGAGGCTGTGTTACATACACTTCCTCATGCAAGTCAATATTTAGAAACGCAGTCTTGATGTCCAACCGATGTACATTGCAACCATGATGAGCTGCCAATGCACACATGCTACGAAGTCTCTTCATAGTCAATGTCCTTTTCTTGAATGAAACTTATGTCATGGAGGAGAAGCCCTATGTGCACTATATCTACCAAAGCTTTGTGGATGGACCCAGGAAGAAGGGGCCTATACTTTGCAACCCCCAATTGCTCACAAGAATCCTCTATTTTGGGGCCTGCATTTCCTTTCGCAGCCCAGAGACAGCTTCCATAAAGCTTTTGTGCTCCTCCATCAACAAGCTGAAAGAAATCGAGGAAACCCCCTCAGTGGGCCCAATACACGGCAAAGACAGTGTGAAAATTTGACAAGAAAGGCCACACATGCTCTTCGAATGAGCCCTCTTCAGATGAGCCCTCTTCGGATGAGATACATCCACGACCGAGGGAGGAGACTCAGCAACAAGCAAGTCAAGATGGTAAAAAGGAACCTCTATCCATCAAAGGAAAACAAGACAGGCAATAGGATGATATGATTCCTCTCTTGAAATCTCAGAGGTATTTCACGGTACCCTTCAATTGCAAGTGTCAACATGAAGCCAATGAATACTTAGGGAAAATGTCCAAAACTTCTTGTGCAATTAGGCAGAACCACATTTCAGCCAGATGTCACCTTTCCGTCTGAAACCAAGAAAAACTTTGCAAATAGGAAAAACCAAAAAGCCATGTCTTTGCCAAAAATAAAAAAGAACAGACAGAGTGAGGATGCCACATTCAGCCTGAAACCAAAGAAGGCGTTGCTTTGAAAGGGACTCATCACGTCAAATATTGCCCACATAGTGAGCTCGGCAGTGACATCAGCAGGAAGAAAAAAGCTTATTGAATCATGCCAGCTGTGAAAAAGCTTGTGTCAGCACTATGTTTTTAAAATCCCTGCATGTGTAGGAGAGCGCCCGCTGTGTGTAAGCAGCAGCACACGCAGCGGTTTTCCCTCGCTCCCATGGCCGGGGACTCAGAGCAAGCAAGGCATGGGTTATCTACGGCCGCAGCCAGAGGTCAGGAAAAGCATTGCGATGAACAAACAAAACCAAGATCCATGTCTCAGCCAGACATGAGGAAAAGCTTTGCTGCAAATAGGCAAAGCTCAATGCAGCAGCCATCAAATAGATTCTCAAACATAAGTGCATCCTAAGAACAGCTTGAAAGCCTAGTAGTAGAACATTCTTCACAAAACTGCTAACACATCACCAGAACTAATGGTTACTAATTCACTTACAAGAATCAAGATCTTGAAAGACTAGAACATTCTTCACAAAACTCATCACTGGAACTAATGGTTGTAGCCGAATAAGAACATTGAATGCGAACTGTAAGGAGAGCACAAATCAAGAGAACACACCATTTGCCACTCCCAATAGCAAAGACAAACCCCTGGAATTAAGCCAATAACTGTTTGCTAAAACCAGTCCCATATGTACAAACCAAGAGAACACACCATTTGCCACTCCCAATAGCAAAGACAAACCCCTGGAATTAAGCCAATAACTGTTTGCTAAAACCAGTCCCATATGTACAAACCATGAAATCCAATGGCAGCTCATCATAAACCACCCTATAATCCAGCAATCTGCATGCAAAGGTGGATTCCTCACACATAACAAGCTGCTCGATAGTGTTCCATGTACGATGTACCAACATGTATCAAAATATATACAATGTACCAAAATATATACAATGTGTACACCTAAAATCCAAAAGCAGGCCAGAGATGCCTCCCTCAAGGAAGCAGAACGTGAGTGGATGTCGGGGAAGGTAGGTTGCCCGCCAGTGGTTGGGCACCGAGCGAAGTGAGTCATCTCGCGTGGATGTCGAAGGGCCTTCACCAAAACAGGTTGCAACTTAGTATCACAGGCTAAAAACCTGATGATTTTTTAATCATCATCTTATCTCCTCATTAACTGTTAATATCACAGGTTGCAACTTAGTATCAAAGGTTAAAAACGTGATGATTTTTTAATCATTGTGTTATCTCCTCATTAACTGTTAAAGCATTTTGTATGGCATTCAGCACCCAGAACCCTGTGCAGAATTACCTCTCGACTTAGGCATCCATTGTGTCAAAACATAGGGCTCTCTTGGTTCGATCACTCAGCACAAGGATTGGCAGATCTTTATTTTTCACCTTGCCTGGAATAACCACTTGGATCTTCTTGTAGGCGACACTCCGCTCCACCTTATTCTAGAAAGAGACACAGAAAAAAGAAGACAAGGAATAAATTTACATGATAATATCTTTAAATGAGATAAAAACTACAAGTATGAGCAAGACTTACATGTTTCTTGATGGTCTTTATGAGGAAAAATCCTAGAGGAAGAATGGTGATGTACATCCACTGTGTCAAAACATAGGGCTCTCTTGGTTCGATCACTCAGCACAAGGATTGGTAGATCTTTATTTTTCACCTTGCTGGAATAACCGCTTGGATCTTCTTGTAGGCGACACTCCGCTCCACCTTATTCTAGAAAGAGACACAGAAAAAAGAAGACAAGGAATAAATTTACATGATAATATCTTTAAATGAGATAAAAACTACGATTATGATCACATGTTGCTTGATGAAGGTCTTTATGAGGAAAAATCCTAGAGGAAGAATGGTGATGTACTCAGCTGCCAGTCCAAGCTCATTGTTGTCGAGCTTGCTCTCTAGATCTTGGAGAAGGAGAGCTGTCTTGGCAAGATTACGCTCTTGGAAGTAAGAGCTAGGCTTAGGGAAGGCATCTGATGTGCGGACTAAGGGCTTGTTGTACTGTGTCCAAATGAGGGTGGAGAAGGGGTGAGCAGAACCATCCCGGTCATCTTTCTGGAAGGATGAAACACTATCCTGCTGATCTTTGCGGATGGATGAAACACTACTCTTTGATTGCCCCTCTCTACCATCAGACCAGAGACACTCCAGATTACAATACTTGAGAACCTCCCCTCTTAGCAAGGAGAGAAATGCTCCTTCATGTACAACTTGACCATCACTATTCTTTATCACCACCCCTTGCGCCTTGATTATACCAAACACTCTCTTTTCTGCATTCTCCAAGAGGAGGAGACAAGAAGAAAGAAGGTGATGATCTTCTACTCTAGATTCCTTTTCTTGAACTAGGTCTCCCCTCAGGCAATAAACTTGAGGAGGATGGTATATCTTATACCATCTCCAACAGAACTCTGAAATGGTTTCTTTGATTTCTCTCCCACTAATGTTACTTCAAAATCAGGGAAGCAAGAAACCTCAAATTTGAGTGAATGATTTAAGATTTTGATCACAAAATTTATTACATCTCCAGCACATACCAAGACACTTGTGCCACACAATACGCTGTACATCTTCAGCACCATCACCTCCTCACGAAGTGAGGTCAGCTCTTCCAAAAGCCTGTCAGTTCTACCAGCTAGACGAGGCCACACAGAAAGCATGAATCCGGGAATACAATCAACGTTCTCCTCCTCAGGAGATACATCAGCACATGATGTCAAGCGGCGGAGATGGAGGGATGGATCTCTCCGTTTTAACTCAAAAGTAGACTATCTATTAATTTGCTTTGGGGAGAAAGGGAATCGTAAGGCACCTGTATTAAGAGGAGAAGATGCAGAATGTGAGGTTGCACCTTGAGTGGCCTGAAGCTTTGCACGCTTGCTAGAAGGGGGGGACGATGGAGAACGATCCATAATAGAATCGTGCAGGCGTAGATGCGAGGTGTTGTGTGATGTGGCGTTTCAAGGTTTACCAGCACAGGTGTAGACAAGAGTTGATCTCTGATGTTATGCGCAATTTAGCCTCGTCGCTTACAAGCGCAAGGCAATTTAGCCTCCTCCCTTATAGACATAGCAACGACTTGTTGCCTTTGCCTTCGTGTGTGGCGATGGCGAATCTGTGTGCTTTCTCCTTCACTCGATGAACTCCCTTCGTCTGTGAATTCTTACAAACAATGGCACACACGAGATGGGGAAGCTTTTTTTACGCTTTTTAAGGAATCGTATAGTTTTTAAGGAATCGTATAGTTTTTACGCTTTTTAAGGAATCGTATAGCTTTTTTTACGCTTTTTAAGGAATCGTATAGTTTTTACGTTTTTTAAGGAATCGTATAGTTGTAAAAGTACTTTGGTTTGCATAGTTTGGTAAGTGGTTTGCATAGTGGTTTGCATAGTTTGGTAGTATCCTTTTGTTCACATAAGTTTGGCGAAGATGCATGGGAAAGTTAAGGTGTAAGCAAGTATGAAGCAATTTAGTATTTTTGATAGGATGGGTTGGCTTAAAAAGTTCCCACTTACATGTTGATTAGTGTAAGCCCATTTGGATTAGGGTAGGAATTCAACTTCCACATGCACGGAGTGTGTGGGTGCCTGCAACCGGTTTATAGGAAAACTCACACAAGTGGGGAATGTTAAATGTTACTTTGGAGTGTTACGCTTTATGTTCATTTACTGTGTGTTGATAACAAAACCAATTTGATAGGAGGCATAGTAAGGAGCATCTTATACTTAGGTACCATTGTAGGGAACGAATATTAATAGGTGGCCACAATGTGTAAAAAATGTTTGTTCATTAATTACCTTGTGATACTAACTTTAAATATAAGATGTTAAGGTTCATATAGGTTTTGGAATTTTGGGATTTTACCTTTGTGGTAGGGTTTGAGGGCGGTGACACTGCAGCCGGGGGCCGTTGCTCCAAGTGGCAACATGCCCAAGGGAGCCTCTCGGGCTACCCTACTGCCCTTGCCCCACCGGCCATAGTTTTTCATGCTATTTTTTGGAAATGAAGGGTCTCCTGCACTTTAGGGTGTCCTTTCCCCCTTCATGTGTGGGACTCTCGAGTATTGATGGCGTGCAAGTAGGTGTGGAGAGGTGACATACAGGTGTGGAGAGTTGACATGCATGCAGCTGCATGCATGTTGAAAGAATGAAGAAGAAGGAGATTGTTAGCGCCTCAAGCTTTGCAGCGAGCTGGGTGATGTAGAGACCATGTCAACTTGGTTGAGGGGCTTGCCTCGTAGAAGCTCTTCATCAGAGATGTCTAGCTCCCCTAAAGCTAGGTATGTCTCCATGGGAAGGGCTTATAGCCTGTTTCACTAGGTTCTAGCTTCCTTAATGCCTAGGAATGAAAAGATCTAGGCTTTGATGTAGTAGCATGGTAACATCTTTTTTGAATGGGTACAACTCCCTGTAAAGCTGGATGTCATGGATGGTTGTAAGGGCTAGCTCCCAAAAATGCTCAGAACTCTCATCTTACAGAAACGGTGTCGATGGGAAACCCCTTTTTTTCAAATTTAAAAAAGGTCACACTAGTGGGCATGGCTTTAAAATATATATTTTTTTTAAGGTTCATAAATTTTTTAACTAAGGTTGAGCATTTCTCTCTCTCTTTATGTCACATGAACACCTCTCTCTCTCTCTCTCTCTCTCTCTCTCTCTCTCTCTCTCTCTCTGCTACTACTGAGCAACAATCCTCTATCTATGGCACACCCTGGAGCACCTTTCCAACCATTTCCCAAGGGCCATCACAGAAATGCACCATGTTTACGACTATCCATGGTTGTTGTAAGGAAGTGCCCACTCTGACACAACCTAGAGAATCACTGGTGAGTGGAATCTACCTCTCTCTTTTCTCTCTCCCAAAATAGAGATCCCTCCTTCAAATGGGCCAATGGCAAGAAGCAACAGAAGTATAAGATGATCTCTCTCTCTCTCTCTCTCTCTCTCTCTCTCTCTCTCTCTCACACACACACACACACACTTGTTCATGGATATCCTCAAAGGGTTCTCTCTTTCCCAGAAGAAGCAACTTTCATTAAATGTTCTTGCCAGGGTTTTCTTTTAGTTGAAGGCGTTCACAAGAAGTTTTAGACATTTTTCCACTATAATTCCCACTTTGAGGATTACGACAACATCATGAGCTTCTGCAGGGCGATGCATAGCATACCTAGCTAGGTACGGTGGGGGGTAGGGGCTGTTGTGTGAGATCCCAGTCTCCACCGCACAACGGATTCGGGTACTAGCAGCGGAAGTAGCACATCGTGCGCGGGTAGGGGTCTCACACTCGGGGCCTCGCCCACGGATATCCGGACAAGAGACTAATGATCCGTCGGTTTGTCCAAAACCGAAACCAAAAAAACTTCCTTTACCCGGAAAGCACGGGCGATTCCACCAGGATAACTCTTTACTCTAACGTAGTCAAAATCATTACTGATCAAACTGATCTGATTGCACCTTTAACGGTACTTGGTCAATTCAAGGAAGAAACTTACACTTGGATCATTGGGATCAACGCTTTTTTCCCCATCACGAGGCACAGCCGTTGATTCCTATCCATAGAACAATTTCTATCTGGGATTTACTTCATCTATCGTAATAATAGAAATTAAATCTCGATTTACGGATCCATCAGTCGAGCCTAACCCCATCCGATCCCATGGGTTAGCCAACTGCCCAATGACTGTAGTGATGGGATCCAATTTGGAATTTGATTAGGTTTTGTCCCGGGTACCAAGGAAAAGAGTTCCAAGGCCCCCTAGTCGGAAGTTCATGCAAACATAAAACTAGCCACACCACTTACACACCCAATATGAAATTGCCTTTTTCTTAGCATTAGCTAACTTTAAAATAATCCTTTAATGAAACCATAGTACCACTGATCATAATCTTCCAATTTATCCGGTTGATTCATAATTTCCCATCATTCCTTCATCAGAGTATCTATGGCATCATTGGCAACTAGAACGCTCACCACCTGTCCACACAGGGGCCTTTTCAATAGTTCCTAGCCCATAATACTCGGCAATATAATCACTTATAAAAATCAAGATGGACTCTCGTTGAAGATCAGCAAGATCAACCAACAGATCCATATAAAGAGCCATGGACTCATCCATTGAAGACCAGCAAGGTCAATCAACCAGATCCATGCCAGGTTTCACAAAACAACTCTTACTCCTTGTTCCAATATCTTCCACGACGCACGTGTGGGTATCCTCGACGACCCAGAGCCCGAGCACCATATGGTCAGCACCCTCTAGGATCCTTCGCTCGCAGGTGACCTAGCGCTTCACTCATAGGCCGCTTCCTTGGTCCCTCATCCACCGTACCGGAAGCTCACCATTTAAATCGAACCGAGGCTGGTCAAGACCTTGGTCGACCTTGCTACGCGAGACGTCCTCCATTGACTCTCCGTCAGCAGTGGCAACTTTAACAGTTAGGTCTTCATGACCTTAATCCACAAGACGGTCAAAATGCTTCCCCAGCATTCTTGACATAAAACAGTTATTTACAAACAGTCACAAAATACAGTTTCTAAATCAAACTCTCGTCTTTCCACATTATCCCTCCTTAGTCCACATTACTTATTCCACATTCCATTCAATGTGTACTCATTCTCATCCATTTCCTCATATCGACGACACATTAATTCACATACACATTCACATTCACATCCATACATCCACATTTACATGCATACATCCATTTTCACATCCTCATTTATACATCCACATACCATATCCACATTCATACATACACATCCATATCCACATCCATACATTCACATCCACATCCACATCCACATTCACATTCACATCCACATTCACATCCTCATTTATACATCCACATCCACATCCACATCCACATCCATACATCCACATCTACATGCATACCTCCATTTTCACATCCTCATTTATACATCCACATCCCTTATCTACATACATACACATCCATATCCACATCCATACATCCACATCCACATCCACATTCATATTCACATCCATATATCCACATCTACATGCATACATCCATTATCACGTCCTCATTCATACATCCACATCCACATACATACATACATCCACATCCACATTCCCATTCACATCTATACATCCACATCTACATCCACATACATAGACATCCACATCCACATTTCCATTCACATCTATACATCCACATACATACATACATCCACATCCACATTCCCATTCACATCTATACATCCACATCTACATCCACATTCCCATTCACATCTATACATCCACATCTACATTCACATTCACATCTATGCATATACATCTTCATGCATACATCCATTTTCACATTCATACATCCATTTTCACATTCATACATCCATACTCCCATCTCCACATCCACACATCCACATACATACATCCATTTCCACATTCCCATTCATATAACCCCATATGCCTTCACATCTAATCTTTTACATCACATCCATTCTCGCCCTATCACAACCCATATACATCTTATCCTATCACATACACTTCTTACCTCATCCCATACACACATCTTAATTCATCTTATAACCTCTTATCACCTCTTATACACCTCTTATCACATCCTATCACATCTCATATCTATTTATAGAATACAAGAGAATTCTTATATTTGATATAAGATTTCTTTACACATTTACTTATGCATAAATTCCATTTAAGGAGATTAATACTTCCGAAGAAAAATCAATCTTTTATGCATCTTCTTATGCATAAATTCATTTTAAATGAAAATGACACTTTTGAATTAAAATTCAATCTTTTATGCATCTTCCTATGCATAAATTTAATTTAGATGAGAATGACACTTTTGAATTAAAAATTCAATCTTTTATGCATCTTCCTATGCATAAACTCAATTTAGATGAGAATGACACTTTTGAATTAAAAATCAAATTTTTTTTATGCATCTTCTTATGCATAAAGTCAACTTGGTAGGAATTACACTTTTAGAATAAAAGAATTTCTCTTATGCATCTAAGTTATGCATAAAATCCATTTATGATGAAAATCACACTTTTAGTATAAAAAGAATATCTTTTATGCATACCTCCATGCATGAAATCCAATTATGATAAAAGTAACACTTTTATAATAAAATAATCAACTTTTATGCATACCTCTATGCATGAAATTCAATTGTGACAAAAGTAACACTTTTACATTAAAATAATCATCTTTTATGCATACCTCTATGCATCAAATCCAATATGATAAAAGTAACACTTTTGATATAAAAAAATTATCCTTTATGCATACTTCTATGCATGAAAATTAAAAATGATAAAAGTAACACTTTTGATATAAAAAAATTATCTTTTATGCATACTTCTATGCATGAAAATTAAAAATGATAAAAGTAACACTTTTGATATAAAAAAAATTATCCTTTATGCATACTTCTATGCATGAAAATTAAAAATGATAAAAGTAACACTTTTGATATAAAAAAATTATCCTTTATGCATACTTCTATGCATGAAAATTAAAAATGATAAAAGTAACACTTTTGATATAAAAAAATTTTCTTTATGCATACTTCTATGCATGAAAAGTAAAAAAGATAAAAGTAACGCTTTTAATATAAAAAATTATATTTTATGCATACTTCTATGCATGAAAATTAAAAATGATAAAAGTAACACTTTTAATATAAAAAAATAATCCTTTATGCATACTTCTATGCATGAAAATTAAAATTTGATAAAAGTAACACTTTTATGTTAAAATAATAATCTTTTATGCATACCTCTATGCATGAAATCCAATTATGATAAAAGTAACACTTTTATGTTAAAATAATAATCTTTTATGCATAGCTCTATGCATGAAAATCAATTATGCATAATATAAAAATCAATTTCTCTATGATTACAATGAATATCTTTCAATTAATTTAGGATGATAATTCCTAGAATATGGTAGGAAGTCCTCTTTTTATGCTTTGAATGAAATTATTTTATGCATAATTTTTATAAAAATTTTGCCATAGCTCCGCTGTTATGTGACTGATAAATCTCAATTTTTCTAAGGGATAAAGCTTATCATTAAGAAAATAATTAAAATGATCTCTAATTGGATCATTAATCCATAATGGATTGAATCATCAATATACATAAACTAAAAGCATAGAAAAAAGCATAGAAAAAAGCCATTAATTTGGCCTCAAACATAGCTTAATCTTGGGTTAAGGAAAAGCTTTATGAAAAGCTTGATTTGGATTGAGAATGGGTCATGAGTATGACCATTTCTTGAGTGAGAGAGAGAAATTACATAAAAACTATTAGAATTTAAACATAAATGGAAATTAACTTCAATAGCATTTATTAAATTATGTAACTCTTCACTAACATTCATCAATTCACTTCAATAGCATTCAAAAAGAAAACATACCAATTAAGCTTCTCAAGCTTGAGAGGGGTTGAGAAGAGAGAAACATTGAGAAATTATAGAAAAGATCAATATTCACTAATTACCTTACAAATTGCTTGATTCTTTGTTCACGGTAGAGACCCCCAACCAATCAATTGGTTAAGTATATTGATGGAGCCACTAATGGGGATTGAAGAAAGAGGGAAGCTCCAAAAACTAGTGAATTATTAAATGAATTCACAGTTTCTGGCTTAGGTGGAGTAGAGTAACGATGCATAAACACTATATATTTTTCAACAAGGGGGAGGCTTCTATTTATAGGAAAAATTGAGCTCCTAACCAAACAAACTGATTCTAGAATTTTCTAAATCAGTTTGGTCAATATTTGACCATTTTTAGGTCAGTTAAGCTAACTTTTTGGAATTAGACTTGAATGAGGAGAGAGGAGAGATGAAATATCTCAATTTTTATGAGTTTAAAACTCATTCAAGCATGTGAAATATGCACCTCCTTTAAAGAACTCCCCTTCCTTACATATGTGTCATAATGGAATCATTTTAATATTGCTCATAGTTTTTTACTAATAAACCTTGTACATTTTCAACTCTTCATCTTATGTGAAATATGCACCTCCTTTAAAGAACTCCCCTTCCTTACATATGTGTCATAATGGAATCATTTTAATATTGCTCCTAGTTTTTTACTAATAAACCTTGTACATTTTCAACTCTTCATCTTATGTGAGCATTTACTCATTTTTTGGATACCCAAAATATCTCATATTTTTAATATTGCTCATAGTTTTTTACTAATAAACCTTGTACATTTTCAACTCTTCATCTTATGTGAGCATTTACTCATTTTTGGGTATCTTCTTTTACAAATTGGATTTATCTCCTCCCTACACATGGATTGATGCTATTGGCTCAGAGGAACCTTAATTGGACCATAATCCAAAAATTTCTGAAAATCTAGACCCTTAGGCTAAGGTCCTTTATACCCATTTCCAATTAATTCCAATTGCACATTGGAAAGTTCTTTTTGAATTTCTGTTTCAGGGGAACTTATTTTAATAAGATGAGATAATTTTCTATCCAAAAATATTAAAAATTTGAATATTCTCTCTCTAGAATATTTTCTCTCTCTAGGTTAAAACAGTTAGAAACAAGTCTTTTATATTTCTGAAGAGGGATTGATTACAGGGGAAGATGCTGGACATTTTGAGAGGCTGGGGAGGAATCTTACATGTCGGCCCCGACCGATAGGGGACCCGGGACCCCTGCCCCCCCCACCGCACCTAGCTAGGTATGTGGAGCCTTATATGTAGAAGCTCATGATGTTGAACACTATAGGGAAACATAATGGAAAAGGGGCCTCTTTCCATGTTATGCACTAAAAGACAAAGGTGCAACTTGTTCTGTAAGTACTTCACATCTATTACAAATTTGCCTCTTACAAAAGAAAAGAATAGATCTGAACTTGGTAA
The DNA here is from genome assembly GCF_041138505.1 of Cibotium barometz. Lineage (NCBI taxonomy): Eukaryota > Viridiplantae > Streptophyta > Polypodiopsida > Cyatheales > Cibotiaceae > Cibotium > Cibotium barometz. The sequence continues at coordinate 2,827,408 of NC_141074.1, forward strand.
TTGAATAGTAAAAGCCATTGATAAGAATATTTTGCAAGGACACAAGTACAGCAACAAAATGAGAACTCTTCTTATAATATGTTATTCTCACTTATATATATATATATATATATATATATATATTATATACATATATGTAGTTTTTGAGAATATATATATAGTTTTTTTGAGAATTATTATTTTAATTTTTTTAATTTTTAAAACTTTTAAATCTCACCTCTCTTTAACTGCTGAAGATACGTGCTCACATCAACCCGAAATGGGCAACTGTTAGGTTGTGGAAGAAGGGTATGCAAAATGGATGGTCTCAACAATGCAAGACAATCATCACGCCATTGTTGTGCTCGAACCTCTTCAGGTAGGTATAAGGATATCAAGCTGTCCTATAGTCATCAAGGACACAAAATTTTCACTCCATCGTGGTACCATTTCTATGTTGAATAGGTACGCATCTGGCAAATCATCCTTACGCTGCGTTTGTTCAAAACAATCTAAAGCATTTTGGCTATGCCCCTCTTGGGCATAGCCATCTATTAATGTAGTCCATGTGACAACATCGCTGCATCTCTCTCTCTCTCTCTCTCTCTCTCTCTCTCTCTCTCGGCATGCATGTCCACTAGAGCATTGCCCCGCACAATGTCATTCTGCAGTAGAGAGAGAGAGAGAGAGAGAGAGAGAGAGAGAGAGAGAGAGAGAGAGAGAGATAGGGAGAGAGAGAGAGAGAGATCATAGAGACCAAAGGCCTCTCCAAATACCTCCATCCATCCGTACTACCAGATCGGCTATGACGGTCTACTGAGGGTCCCCATACCTACACCCCATAAAAGCATAGCTGACGTAACCAGAGTGTCAAAAAGCCAGAGCTTTGTTCGAGGTTTTGCGCAAAGCTCTCTGGATGTGGTGCTACGCTACTGTACTGAGTGAGCGAGTGTGTGTGTGTGTGTGTGAGAGAGAGAGAGAGAGAGAGAGAGAGAGAGAGAGAGAGAGATGCACAACATTTACCTCCATGTCTCTCTCACACACACCGTACATGCATGCTTCTTGCCACCTGAAAGAGAGAGAGAGAGAGAGAGAGAGAGAGAGAGAGAGAGAGAGAGAGAGAGAGACGCTAGGTTGAAGTTAAAGACCATCAAAGCAACCCTGAGCAAAGCTCTCTGGATGCGTTGCTTCGCTACTGTACTGAGTGTGTGTGTGTGTGTGTGTGTGTGTGAGAGAGAGAGAGAGAGAGAGAGAGATAGAGAGAGAGAGAGAGACCTTTGCATTGAGTGTGTGCATGAAAGAGATGGAGAGCTCTAAGTTCTTTTCTTTGAGTATGTGTATGAAGGAGATGGAGAGCTCTGAGTGAGTCGGGGTTTGTTTGTTGGAGTGTTTCAGTTGAGGATGTCAATGTGCGTGCATGAACAAGAAGAGTTTGTATGCACAGAGACTCTAGCACTATTGTGTGTATAGGGGCTCCGTATATATTGTAGCTTGACCTAAACATGAGGATAAGGTGTGTGTGTATTTGAAATAGGATGATGATTTTGAATGGGACCTAGTGGTGGCATTAAAAGTGAGATGGCTGCATTAATATAGCATGATTTTGAACGGGAGCAATTGGAATAATAAAAGGTGTACAGGCACTCGAGCGCCAATGAAAATGTTTTATTCAGAAAAAAAAATCCTTGCCATTTTAAATTAAGAGAACCTTTCTTTTGGTTTGCCACCTTTCAACCATCTTTCTAAATATGGGGCTCAATATATATATATATATGTGTGTGTGTGTGTGTGTGTGTGTGTGTATCTATATATATGCTTGAGCGCTGCTACACATTAAAAGTCCACTTTCGATTCTCTCTCTCAATATACCTAGGCTAGCTTTTTAGCAACTCTTGCTAGTAGTCTTTCTCTCTCCTCTGGACTCACACCTCAGTGTCTGAAAAGTCCTCCCACTTTCTCCCTTTCTCTCTCTCTCTTGCAAACGGCTAAGTTTTAAAAGTATAGGTTAACACTAGTTCTGTAATAGGACACTAAAGTGTCCTGAGGACACTAAAGTGTCCTAAAAGTTAGCATTTTTCTTGAATTTTTGTGGGCAATCTACTAAGAGTTTTGAAATGCTTAGCATCCACAGATGTTCCTCAAGACCCAAAAAAAAATTGAGATTTTTTAAATTGCACTTTTCTTAGCTTTTGCAAGGCAATATTTTAATTTTCTTAGACGCATGCTGATAAAACGCATGATTTTTGCTGTTTTCAAAATAGTAGTAATTTGTACATAACTTTTAGAAGGGACATAGTTTGATCATGAAACTTGGCTTGATGGAAAGCCCATGATGTAAACTAAATCTTGGAATCATCAAACGATAATTATTGGATAAATTTTTGACTCGCTAATATTGAAATGATGTTTTTTATACAAGTGGAGCATGAATTTTTCTCCTTCCATATGCAAGCTAATAATGTAAAACTTGAGGTGCACCCATGTTATATAGGGTAAATACTACTTTGTTTTGAATTTTCCAAAACTTTAGAGCCACTTTTTGGGCCTCTTCTCATACATGGCCTTTTGCGCAACCTGTTTTTAATACGTAAAATGTCTAATTATGAGCCTAATTTTGATTTTCATCAAAAGGGAAAGCTGTGTAAGTGCATTATTTGTTGTAACTATAGGTGTAGACTACTTGTGCAAGCATAGTTATGATTAGTTTTTGAAAAAAGATGATCAAATTTTGTATTTTTGTTTTTTACAGTTTTTTTAGAACTAGGCGATAAGAACCTACTTAAGTGGAGGCTAAGTTAGTGTCATACACATCAAATTATGGCTTATTTATCTCATCTCAAGCATGAAAATCAATAATCAACATTCTCATTGATAGGGCTACAATTTTTTTTAGTGGCGTGATTGAGTTTTAATAATACGCGTTACTTTTGCTGATTTTATACAACTTTTTTGGAAAAAAATCTAGGAAAGGAAAATGATTTTTTTGGTGAACTTCTACCTCCTTGGACTGATGTATGCTATCAAAATATCTTGGGAAAAATGCTATTGATATCATTGGATTTTTTTTTGAGAGAATGATGCTTGCATATTTGGAAAAATCCTGAAAAATCCTGAAAAATGTTCATTTTCAAGACATATGCTACTTTGTTGCTTATGTACTTCCAAATAAAAAGGCATTTTATATGTTTAGCATTTTTTACATAAGCATAGGGTTATGTTCTACATGCCCAATGAAGCATTTTGGTTTTTAAAGCCTACATTAGGAGTTTGATTTTTTTTTGCAACCCCCAAAAAAGGACACTCAAGTGTCCTATTTTGGTACCAAACTAGTGTTAAAGTAAATTCTATTCTACCCCTCAAGTTATTGCGACACGTGTTGTTACCTGGGGGGGATTTACGCTCATATCTCCTTTATATATGTATATATATAGATACATGTATATATCTTAAAACTTGAGAGATTAATTAATGGACCTAATAGTAATACACTAGAAGGTATTTTGCAATGGGTTGTTGAGTTTACTTCTTATACATCTACCCTTTAATCCATGAGACAGAAAATCCCCCCATGGGCCAAGGCCAATATCACACTAACTTGTAGTGACAAGAATAAAGTGCGAATAAAGATTGCATGCAATCTGTGAAAATATTTTAGCAAAATCGAGAATATTTGCAGACTCAATAAGAATTTGTAAAAAAAATTAAAATTGATTTCTCTCTAAATAAAATTGCCTACCAACATTGGTTGAGTGTAATTGAAAGTGAGAATAATCCAGAAACTTGGGCCGGGTTTGGAGAGGTGTTTTAGTAAGGATTTCACACTTGTGAACAAAAAATTAGGGGAATGGTGAGGTCTATATGAGGGTCATTTAACTTGAAACTTTAAGGATGTACCTAAGATATTGCCAGGGGGGTTGGGGTCACATAAAATATGTCAGTATACCAGATGAGCTCAAGTGAAGGGGTTTTTTAATTAAAATCTCAAGGCAAATCTATAGAAATACATTTAAAGAAGGATCAATTTTTGAAAAAAAAATGTAAGTGTATAAAGAAAAAGGGGTCATTTTATTCATGAAAAAAAACTCTCAGGTAAAGGGTTTCCAAATGCTCCTTGAACGCACATTGAAAATAATGTCTAACGAGTCCACCCAATCATCGACAGGTGTAACCACTAGTCTTGAACAAGACACACCCGAGGACGTGCACAATTTAGGAAGGGGAGAATGTTTCGAACAAAAGCATGGAGCATTGTAAAAGAAAAGGGATTACTGGAACAATATCAATAAGCAGTAAAAGAGTTTTTCAAAGGAACTTACTATTTAGGAAGGGGAGAATGTTCCGAGAATGTCCAAACAAAAGCATGGAGCATTGTAAAAGAAAAGGGATTACTGGAACAATATCAATAAGCAGTAAAAGAGTTTTTCAGAGGATCTTACTATTTTTGGCTAGTTACTACTTTTAGCCAGGATGGGAGTCGGCGGGTGGAATTATCCAAAATGGGAAGTTATCTATTTGTAGCCTCGGACAAGTTCAAAATGGAGTGGTCTTGGGTTCTATGTGGAGCTTATGGTGACAAAATTAATTCAAGCACCTAACTTCATCAAATAGATAAGCAAGCTAAAAATAAGAGAATTACTAGAAGTTATCTATTTTTAGCTAAAAGTGGAGCGTACGAAGTCAGATGGGCATGTGGGTTCATTCATTGTGAAGCTTATGTCAATATCTTTGATTAGAGCACTCAACTTCATCAGATGGATTACTGAGCTACAATAGGAAGTTTGAGCTACAAGATCTAGAGGTAGAGCTCAAAGGAAAAGCATGAAAAGAATGGGGGATGAGAAGAAGCGAGCATGAGAAGTGAGAGGAGAGAGGAGGAAGGAGAGGAGAAGCTATTGAAACCATGTGGAGGAGAGAGAAGGAGAGGCGCCATGAGAGGAGAAACTAAAAATAGAAAAAATGGCACGTGGGTAGCCTCTTTGAAGAGAGAAGGGTGCACATTCTATTGAGCCTATGAAAGTTTGAGAGAGAGAGAGAGAGAGAGAGAGAGAGAGAGAGTAATGGGAGATCAGGGAGAATATATCAGTCGTGTATATTACATGAGTGAGGAAGTCTAT
>NC_141074.1:2842500-2865000 GCF_041138505.1 Cibotium barometz
CACATTGCTTGACAAATTTTGCAACATCTTGGAATAGAGTGGGCCACCATAATCCAGTAGTCATTATAGCTTTTGTTGTCGTTTCTATGGAGAAATGTCCCCCTGATAGTCTTGCATGAGCTTGTTCAAGAACTCATATATATTCCGCTTTGGTGATGCACAAATGTAGTTGTTTGTCCTTCCCTCTCTTATAGAGTTGATTTGCAATAAGCTTGTAGTCATTTGCTTCAAGTTCAATAGCTTTCCGTTGAGCCTTGCTTATGTTTTTAGGCAATAAGCCTTTTGTGAGATACTCAACAATGTATTGGCTCCATTTTGGGACTACTGATACTTGAAAAAACATGGCATGTGGATAAGGAGGTTGCTTTTGACACGTGGGCAATTCCTTACGCATTTATGGACTTTAGATTTTAGTGTTGGCCACCAAACTCTTGCCCATAGTATTTGTTTTAGCGTTTGATTGCAAGCCATGTGGATCCCTCATATGGTTATATGTGCTTAGCGCAAGTAATGAGGTTTCTCGAATGGTTCAATGCATAGGCATAGTACACCATCTTGCCCCATGTGGTATAATCTTTCTACAAGCATAGTCAAAGATACGGATCCTTGAATCATTGCTTGCTTTTTTGTGATTGGCAATAAAATGTAAGATCCCTGTTCCCACCGAGCAACGGATTCGGGGTACTGGCAGCGGAAGTAGCGCTTCTCGCGCGGGACAGGGGTCCCACACTCGGGGCCTCGCCCACGGATATCCGGATAAGAGACTAATCCGTCGGTTGTTCCAAAACCGATCCCGAAAAAACTTTCTTAACCGGAAGCACGGGCGATTCCACCAGGATAACTTTTTACTCTAACGTAGTCAAGATCATTTCTGATCGAGATGATCCAATTACATCTATAAGATACTTAGTCAGTTCAAGGAAGAAACTTGCACTTGGATCATTGGGATCAACGCTTTTTTTCCCATTCAAGAGGCACAGCCGTTGATTCCTATCCATAGAACAATTACTGTCCGGGATTTTTTTTTTTTCTATCATAAAAACAAAAGTTTGACTCTCGATTTACGGATCCATCAGTCCAGCCTAACCCCATCCAATCCCATGGGTTAGCCAACCGCCCAACCACTGTAGTGATGGGATCCAATTAAAAATTTGGTTAGGTTTTGTCCCGGGTACCAAGGAAAAGAGTTCCAAGGCCCCCTAGCCGAATGTTCATGCAAAATAAAACTAGTCACACCACTCACACACCCAATATGAAATTGCCTTTTTCAACCAGATTCAACCAGTTTAAAACAATCCTTTAATAAAACCATAGTATCATTGATCACCATCTTCCAATTTATCCAATTGATTCTTAATTTTCCATCATTCCTTCATCAGAGTATCTATGGCATCATTGGCAACTAGAACGCTCAGGAGCCGTTTCGATAGTTCCTAGCCCATAATACTTGGCAATATAATCACTTAACAAGATGGACTCTCGTTGAAAATCAGCAAGATCAACCAACAGATCCATATAAGGAGCCATGGACTCATCCATTGAAGACCAGCAAGGTCAATCAACCAGATCCATGCTCGATTTCAGAAAACAACTCCAACTCTGTTCCAATATCTTCCTCGACGCACGCGTGGGTATCCTAGGCAACCCAGAGCCCGAGCACCGTATGGTCAGCACCCTCTAGGATCCTTCGCAGGTAACCTAGCGCTTCACGCATAGGCCGCTTCCTTGGCCCCTCATCCACCGTACCGGAAGCTCACCATTTTAATCGCACCGAGGCTGGTCAAGACCTCGGCCGACCTTGCTACGCGAGACGTCCTTCATTGACTCCCCGTCAGCAGTTGCAACTTTACCATCACGACTTTAATCACAAGACGGTCAAAATGCTCCCCCCAGCATTCTTGACATAAAACAATCATTTACAAACAGCATTTACAAACAGTATTTACAAACAGTTTACAACACAATCTCTATTTTAACTTTCATTTTTTCACATTATCCCTCATCAATCTACATTACTTATTCCATATTCCATTTATATGTATACTCATCCCATCACATCATTTCTATCTCATCACTTCAGATTCCCTCACATCGCATATCGTATATTCACATCCATACATCCACATCTATATGCGCACATTCACATCTACATGCATACATCTACATCTCTATGCATACATCCACATCCACATTCACATTCACCTCCATACATCTACATCTACATGCATACATCCACATCTCCATTCACATCCTATACATCTACTTCTACATGCATCCATCCACCTCCACATCCACATCTACATCTATACATCTACATCTACATGCATACATCCATATCTCCATTCCCATCTACATCTATACATCTACATCTACATGCATCCATCTACCTCCACATCCACATCTACATCTATACATCTACATCTACATGTATACATCCACCTCCACATCCACATCCGTATCTATACATCTACATCTACATGTATACATCCACATCCACATCTATACATCTACATCTACATGCATACATCCACATCTCCATTCACATCTACATCTATACATCTACATCTACATGCATCCATCCACCTCCACATCCACATCTACATCTATACATCTACATCTACATGTATACATCCACCTCCACATCCACATCCGTATCTATACATCTACATCTACATGTATACATCCACATCCACATCTATACATCTACATCTACATGCATACATCCACATCTCCATTCACATTTACATCTATACATCTACATCTACATGCATCCATCCACCTCCACATCCACATCTACATCTATACATCTACATCTACATGCAAACATCCACATCTCCATGCATAATAAAATTCTTTTAATTAATCTAGGATTGATAGTTCCTAGAATATGGTAGGAAGTCCTCTTTTTATGCTTTGAATGAATTTATTTTATGCGTAATTTCTATAAAAATTTTGCCACAGCTCCGCTACTATGACTGATAAATCTCAATTTTTTTTCTAAGGGATAAAGCTTATCATTGAGGATATAATTAGAATGGTCTCTAATTGGGTCATCAATCCATAATGGATTGAATCATCAATGTGCATAAACTAAAAGCATAGCAAAAATCATTAATTTGGCCTCAAGCATAGCTTAATCTTGGATTAAGGAAAAGCTTTATGAAAAGCTTCATTTGGATTGAGAATGGGTCATGAGTATGACCATTTCTTGAGTGAGAGAGAGAAATTATAAAAACCATTAGAATTTAAATATAAATGGAAATTAACTTCTATAGCATTTATTAAATTATGTAACTCTTCACTACTATTCACCAATTAACTTCAATAGCATTTAAAAAACCATACCAATTAAACTTCTCAAGCTTGAGAGGGGTTGAGAAGAGAGAATCATTGAGAAATTATAGAAAAGATCTAAATTCAATATACTTACCTTATGATTTGCTTGATTCTTTATTCACGGTAGAGGCCCCCAACCAATCAATTGGTTTAGTATGTTGATGGAGCCACCAATGGGGATTGAAGAAAGAGAGAAGTATCAAAAACTAGTGAATTATTAAAGAATTCACAGTTTTTGGCTTAGGTGGAGTAGAGTAACAAGCATAAGACACTATATATTTTGGCTTAGGTGGAGTAGAGTAACAAAGCATAAGACACTATATATTTTGGCTTAGGTGGAGTAGAGTAACAAGCATAAGACACTATATATTTTGGCTTAGGTGGAGTAGAGTAACAAAGCATAAGACACTATATATTTTGGCTTAAGTGGAGTAGAGTAACAAAGCATAAGACACTATATATTTTGGCTTAGGTGGAGTAGAGTAACAAAGCATAAGACACTATATATTTTGGCTTAGGTGGAGTAGAGTAACAAAGCATAAGACACTATGTTTTTTTTCAACAAGGGGAGGCTTCTATTTATAGGAAAATTTGAGCTCCTAACCAAACAAACTGATTCTAGAATTTTCCAAGTCAGTTTGGTCACTTTTTGACCATTTTTAGGTCAATTAAGCTAACTTTTTGGAACTAGACTTGAATGAGGAGAGAGGAGAGATGAAATATCTTAATTTTTATGAGTTTAAAACTCATTCAAGCATGTGAAATATGCACCTCCTTTAAAGAATTCCCTTTCCTTACATATGTGTCAAAATTGTATTGCTCATAGTTTTTTACTAATAAACCTTGTACATTTTCAACTCTTCATCTTATGTGAAATATGCACCTCCTTTAAAGAACTCCTCTTCCTTACATATGTGTCATAGTTTTTTTACTAATAAGCCTTGTACATTTTCAACTCTTCATCTTATGTGAAATATGCACCTCCTTTAAAGAACTCCCCTTCCTTACATATGTGTTTATTTACTAATAAACCTTGTACATTTTCAACTCTTCATCTTATGTGAAATATGCACCTCCTTTAAAGAACTCCCCTTCCTTACATATGTGTTTATTTACTAATAAACCTTGTACATTTTTAACTCTTCATCTTATGTGAGCATTTAAGGGACTCCCCTTCCTTACATATGTGTCATAATAAAATCATTATTCCCAAAATATCTCATATTTTTAATATTGCTCATAGTTTTTTATTAATAACCCTTGTACATTTTCAACTCTTCACCTCATGTGAGCATTTACTCATTTTTGGGTATTTTCTTTTTACAATTTGGATTTATCTCCTCCCTACACATGGATTGATGCTATTGGCCCATAGAAACCTTAATTGGACCATAGTCTAAAGATTTCTGAAAATCTAGACCCTTAGGCTAAGGTTCTTTATACCTATTTCTAATTAATTCCAATTGCACATTGGAAAATTCTTTTTAAATTTCTGCTTCAGGGAAACTCATCTGAATTATAAGAGATATTTTTCTATCCAAAAATATTCAAAATCTGAATATTCTCTCTCTAGAATATTTTCTCTCTCTAGGTTAAAACAGTCACAAACAAGATTTCTTATATTTCAGAAAAGGAATTGATTACAGGAGAATATACTAGACATCAAAAAGGGGTTGGGGGAGGAATCTTACATTCTACCCCACTTAAAAAACGCGAGATGTCCTCATCTCGCAACTTGGAATAATTTCGCAAGATGCACGAATATGAGACTTAGAGAAAAATTTTAATCACGATTAACCACCAAGAAAAGTCTTAAAGAGAGCAAGATTCAAAATAAGAACAAGATTTAAACTTTATTCATTCTCGGCACTTATACAGTAAAGATAGAGAAACTCTTTACACTTCCATAAGCCCGTCCATCATATGGTCACAAAAGCAGTCCTCACAAGCTGCACAAGTATAGGGTAACTCATCTATGGGAATGATTCTGCTGGTTATTGCCGTACCTATCTCAGTGGTATGAGGTGATCTAACAAAAGGACCTCTGAGAGGCAAGCCAAAAACGGGATAAAGGCATATCTTCTCATGAGGAAGAAAACACGCCAGTAAGAAGACCCGCTCAGAAAACCCAAGATGCCTTGATCTCATGACGCAGTAGTATCGGGGACCCAAACCCAAAGCTTCAATAACCATGGCCAAGCGGACATTGTTACGAAAGTGCTGCTGACCCCAGGGTGTTACCCTAGTTATGTTTTGATAGGTCCGCCATTTGGTCTGCGCTACAGAAGTTCCTAGGTGAGGAAAAAGTGAGCGCTCATACTGTTCTATAAAGTCTTTCTTCACAGACTCTCTTGCGTCTTGAAGGTGAGAAATCATCAGGGATAAAACTAATTCCTGTTGCCAAGCCGCCATGAAGGAGATTAAGAAAGAAAGGAGATTGATGGGAGTAAGATTACTGTGAGTGACAAGTAAAAGTTACGACTTATATAAAGGAAGGAGCTAGCGTAACCTAGAAGCCAACGGTAACTTACCACTGAAGTTTTACCGTCTTTCCATGATTTGTGTTTGACAAATTTTTCTATAGAAGGCATTAAGAATTTTGAGATGAGGAGATAAAAGAAACTTGTAGGCTAAGTCACCTACTTTCATTGAATTCAGATATAAGGATCACAATATCTGGGGGATAACTTCTTATACTCCCCAAGAGATAAAGAACTTCTTTTGGGCCATACTCGAATGAAAACCAAAACCTTGGTATCCAAAACACCGATTCTCACTTCTAAACTCATTGTTCTAAATCCTTAAAATAGGCGTGACTCCTGAGAAGTATTTTAGGAAAAGGGTATTCCTTTTTTAAACAGAAACTTTCTTTTATTTTAGAGAGGGAATAATTATAAGATCCGAAAGGGAGATTCTTACTCCTATATACCTCGAAGGCTGGGGAGGAATCTTACATCCTACCCCACTTAAAAAGTGCGAGATGTCCTCATCTCGCAAGGTAGAGGACAGCTCTTATTCTTAAGATCCAATTTTTATTCTGGGGTTGCTTATATTCTGGTCAACCCAACAGAACACTGGGATAAATATCCCTTATATAGAACTCATCATTAATTAACAATTCATTCAGATTATATCATTCATATCTTTAACATGATAATGGTCCATTAGACCGAAAAGTTTCCTTCGGAACATTCCTCCACACGGAAATTTCAGTCAAGCAAGTTCTCAATTTGACATCCCTTAACTTGATCTACCGGTCAAGTATTAACAGTAGCAATCTGACAGCACAACCCACTAATCTCATAGTGATTTGCTGAATTCGTTATCATCATTCTAGTTATGAATATCATCACAGGGACTCGTCCCATTCCCCCTCATTGTGGTTTCATTATATTTCAACTAATTTTTAAAAATCAACATTTTTCAATCAGCATTTTCAATCAGAATCCAAATCAATTCATTCATTCTCAAACAGAATTAAAAATCATATCAATCACATTCGAAATCATCATCTAGATAGCATTAACGCTTATAATTTCAAGTCTTAGATTTACTCGTATATAGTGTCAGTAAAGAGCTGCAGTATACTCTCGGTATATACGGGTAGTCACGGCCCTTGGAATTATAAGGTAAATACTATCATGTCTAGGCCTCAAGCAAGTCAGGGTTTCTATATAATTGCGGTACTTCCATCTGAAGACCCAATTACCAAAATTACGAGTTTCAGTTTGAATATCAAATTGTATGAATTATATCACACAATTATAACCTTTTTGTGTTTCTTGATAAATTTTTGACATATTTGTCTTCTCAGTTGATCTTTATTAACCAAATGCTCTGATACCAACTGTATGATCCCTGTTCCCACCGAGCAACGGATTCGGGGTACTGGCAGCGGAAGTAGCGCTTCTCGCACGGGACAGGGGTCCCACACTCGGGGCCTCGCCCACGGATTACCGGATAAGAGACTAATCCGTCGGTTGTTCCAAAACCGATCCCGGAAAAACTTTCTTAACCGGAAGCACGGGCGATTCCACCAGGATAACTTTTTACTCTAACGTAGTCAAGATCATTTCTGATCGAGATGATCCAATTACATCTATAAGATACTTAGTCAATTCAAGGAAGAAACTTGCACTTGGATCATTGGGATCAACGCTTTTTTCCCCATTCAAGAGGCACAGCCGTTGATTCCTATCCATAGAACAATTACTGTCCGGGATTTTTTTTTTTTTTATCATAAAAACAAAAGTTTGAGTCTCGATTTACGGATCCATCAGTCCAGCCTAACCCCATCCAATCCCATGGGTTAGCCAACCGCCCAACCACTGTAGTGATGGGATCCAATTAAAAATTTGGTTAGGTTTTGTCCCGGGTACCAAGGAAAAGAGTTCCAAGGCCCCCTAGCCGGATGTTCATGCAAAATAAAACTAGTCACACCACTCACACACCCAATATGAAATTGCCTTTTTCAACCAGATTCAACCAGTTTAAAACAATCCTTTAATAAAACCATAGTATCATTGATCACCATCTTCCAATTTATCCAATTGATTCTTAATTTCCCATCATTCCTTCATCAGAGTATCTATGGCATCATTGGCAACTAGAACGCTCAGGAGACGTTTCGATAGTTCCTAGCCCATAATACTTGGCAATATAATCACTTAACAAGATGGACTCTCGTTGAAGATCAGCAAGATCAACCAACAGATCCATATAAGGAGCCATGGACTCATCCATTGAAGACCAGCAAGGTCAATCAACCAGATCCATGCTCGATTTCAGAAAACAACTCCAACTCTGTTCCAATATCTTCCTCGACGCACGCGTGGGTATCCTAGGCAACCCAGAGCCCGAGCACCGTATGGTCAGCACCCTCTAGGATCCTTCGCAGGTAACCTAGCGCTTCACGCATAGGCCGCTTCCTTGGCCCCTCATCCACCGTACCGGAAGCTCACCATTTTAATCGCACCGAGGCTGGTCAAGACCTCGGCCGACCTTGCTATGCGAGACGTCCTTCATTGACTCCCCGTCAGCAGTTGCAACTTTACCATCACGACTTTAATCACAAGACGATCAAAATGCTCCCCCCAGCATTCTTGACATAAAACAATCATTTACAAACAGCATTTACAAACAGTATTTACAAACAGTTTACAACACAATCTCTATTTTAACTTTCATTTTTCCACATTATCCCTCATCCATCTACATTACTTATTCCATATTCCATTTATATGTATACTCATCCCATCACATCATTTCTATCTCATCACTTCAGATTCCCTCACATCGCATATCGTATATTCACATCCATACATCCACATCTATATGCGCACATTCACATCTACATGCATACATCTACATCTCTATGCATACATCCACATCCACATTCACATTCACCTCCATACATCTACATCTACATGCATACATCCACATCTCCATTCACATCTACATCTATACATCTACTTCTACATGCATCCATCCACCTCCACATCCACATCTACATCTATACATCTACATCTACATGCATACATCCATATCTCCATTCCCATCTACATCTATACATCTACATCTACATGCATCCATCTACCTCCACATCCACATCTACATCTATACATCTACATCTACATGTATACATCCACCTCCACATCCACGTCCGTATCTATACATCTACATCTACATGTACACATCCACATCCACATCTATACATCTACATCTACATGCATACATCCACATCTCCATTCACATCTACATCTATACATCTACATCTACATGCATCCATCCACCTCCACATCCACATCTACATCTATACATCTACATCTACATGTATACATCCACCTCCACATCCACATCCGTATCTATACATCTACATCTACATGTATACATCCACATCCACATCTATACATCTACATCTACATGCATACATCCACATCTCCATTCACATCTACATCTATACATCTACATCTACATGCATCCATCCACCTCCACATCCACATCTACATCTATACATCTACATCTACATGCAAACATCCACATCTCCATGCATAATAAAATTCTTTTAATTAATCTAGGATTGATAGTTCCTAGAATATGGTAGGAAGTCCTCTTTTTATGCTTTGAATGAATTTATTTTATGCGTAATTTCTATAAAAATTTTGCCACAGCTCCGCTACTATGACTGATAAATCTCAATTTTTTTTCTAAGGGATAAAGCTTATCATTAAGGATATAATTAGAATGGTCTCTAATTGGGTCATCAATCCATAATGGATTGAATCATCAATGTGCATAAACTAAAAGCATAGCAAAAATCATTAATTTGGCCTCAAGCATAGCTTAATCTTGGATTAAGGAAAAGCTTTATGAAAAGCTTCATTTGGATTGAGAATGGGTCATGAGTATGACCATTTCTTGAGTGAGAGAGAGAAATTATAAAAACCATTAGAATTTAAATATAAATGGAAATTAACTTCTATAGCATTTATTAAATTATGTAACTCTTCACTACTATTCACCAATTAACTTCAATAGCATTTAAAAAACCATACCAATTAAACTTCTCAAGCTTGAGAGGGGTTGAGAAGAGAGAATCATTGAGAAATTATAGAAAAGATCAAAATTCAATATACTTACCTTATGATTTGCTTGATTCTTTATTCACGGTAGAGGCCCCCAACCAATCAATTGGTTTAGTATGTTGATGGAGCCACCAATGGGGATTGAAGAAAGAGAGAAGTATCAAAAACTAGTGAATTATTAAAGAATTCACAGTTTTTGGCTTAGGTGGAGTAGAGTAACAAGCATAAGACACTATATATTTTGGCTTAGGTGGAGTAGAGTAACAAGCATAAGACACTATATATTTTGGCTTAGGTGGAGTAGAGTAACAAAGCATAAGACACTATATATTTTGGCTTAGGTGGAGTAGAGTAACAAGCATAAGACACTATATATTTTGGCTTAGGTGGAGTAGAGTAACAAAGCATAAGACACTATATATTTTGGCTTAAGTGGAGTAGAGTAACAAAGCATAAGACACTATATATTTTGGCTTAGGTGGAGTAGAGTAACAAAGCATAAGACACTATATATTTTGGCTTAGGTGGAGTAGAGTAACAAAGCATAAGACACTATGTTTTTTTTCAACAAGGGGAGGCTTCTATTTATAGGAAAATTTGAGCTCCTAACCAAACAAACTGATTCTAGAATTTTCCAAGTCAGTTTGGTCACTTTTTGACCATTTTTAGGTCAATTAAGCTAACTTTTTGGAACTAGACTTGAATGAGGAGAGAGGAGAGATGAAATATCTTAATTCTTATGAGTTTAAAACTCATTCAAGCATGTGAAATATGCACCTCCTTTCAAGAATTCCCCTTCCTTACATATGTGTCAAAATTGTATTGCTCATAGTTTTTTACTAATAAACCTTGTACATTTTCAACTCTTCATCTTATGTGAAATATGCACCTCCTTTAAAGAACTCCTCTTCCTTACATATGTGTCATAGTTTTTTTACTAATAAGCCTTGTACATTTTCAACTCTTCATCTTATGTGAAATATGCACCTCCTTTAAAGAACTCCCCTTCCTTACATATGTGTTTATTTACTAATAAACCTTGTACATTTTCAACTCTTCATCTTATGTGAAATATGCACCTCCTTTAAAGAACTCCCCTTCCTTACATATGTGTTTATTTACTAATAAACCTTGTACATTTTTAACTCTTCATCTTATGTGAGCATTTAAGGGACTCCCCTTCCTTACATATGTGTCATAATAAAATCATTATTCCCAAAATATCTCATATTTTTAATATTGCTCATAGTTTTTTATTAATAACCCTTGTACATTTTCAACTCTTCACCTCATGTGAGCATTTACTCATTTTTGGGTATTTTCTTTTTACAATTTGGATTTATCTCCTCCCTACACATGGATTGATGCTATTGGCCCATAGAAACCTTAATTGGACCATAGTCTAAAGATTTCTGAAAATCTAGACCCTTAGGCTAAGGTTCTTTATACCTATTTCCAATTAATTCCAATTGCACATTGGAAAATTCTTTTTAAATTTCTGCTTCAGGGAAACTCATCTGAATTATAAGAGATATTTTTCTATCCAAAAATATTCAAAATCTGAATATTCTCTCTCTAGAATATTTTCTCTCTCTAGGTTAAAACAGTCACAAACAAGATTTCTTATATTTCAGAAAAGGAATTGATTACAGGAGAATATACTAGACATCAAAAAGGGGTTGGGGGAGGAATCTTACATTCTACCCCACTTAAAAAACGCGAGATGTCCTCATCTCCCAACTTGGAATAATTTCGCAAGATGCACGAATATGAGACTTAGAGAAAAATTTTAATCACGATTAACCACCAAGAAAAGTCTTAAAGAGAGCAAGATTCAAAATAAGAACAAGATTTAAACTTTATTCATTCTCGGCACTTATACAGTAAAGATAGAGAAACTCTTTACACTTCCATAAGCCCGTCCATCATATGGTCACAAAAGCAGTCCTCACAAGCTGCACAAGTATAGGGTAACTCATCTATGGGAATGATTCTGCTGGTTATTGCCGTACCTATCTCAGTGGTATGAGGTGATCTAACAAAAGGACCTCTGAGAGGCAAGCCAAAAACGGGATAAAGGCATATCTTCTCATGAGGAAGAAAACACGCCAGTAAGAAGACCCGCTCAGAAAACCCAAGATGCCTTGATCTCATGACGCAGTAGTATCGGGGACCCAAACCCAAAGCTTCAATAACCATGGCCAAGCGGACATTGTTACGAAAGTGCTGCTGACCCCAGGGTGTTACCCTAGTTATGTTTTGATAGGTCCGCCATTTGGTCTGCGCTACAGAAGTTCCTAGGTGAGGAAAAAGTGAGCGCTCATACTGTTCTATAAAGTCTTTCTTCACAGACTCTCTTGCGTCTTGAAGGTGAGAAATCATCAGGGATAAAACTAATTCCTGTTGCCAAGCCGCCATGAAGGAGATTAAGAAAGAAAGGAGATTGATGGGAGTAAGATTACTGTGAGTGACAAGTAAAAGTTACGACTTATATAAAGGAAGGAGCTAGCGTAACCTAGAAGCCAACGGTAACTTACCACTGAAGTTTTACCATCTTTCCATGATTTGTGTTTGACAAATTTTTCTATAGAAGGCATTAAGAATTTTGAGATGAGGAGATAAAAGAAACTTGTAGGCTAAGTCACCTACTTTCATTGAATTCAGATATAAGGATCACAATATCTGGGGGATAACTTCTTATACTCCCCAAGAGATAAAGAACTTCTTTTGGGCCATACTCGAATGAAAACCAAAACCTTGGTATCCAAAACACCGATTCTCACTTCTAAACTCATTGTTCTAAATCCTTAAAATAGGCGTGACTCCTGAGAAGTATTTTAGGAAAAGGGTATTCCTTTTTTAAACAGAAACTTTCTTTTATTTTAGAGAGGGAATAATTATAAGATCCGAAAGGGAGATTCTTACTCCTATATACCTCGAAGGCTGGGGAGGAATCTTACATCCTACCCCACTTAAAAAGTGCGAGATGTCCTCATCTCGCAAGGTAGAGGACAGCTCTTATTCTTAAGATCCAATTTTTATTCTGGGGTTGCTTATATTCTGGTCAACCCAACAGAACACTGGGATAAATATCCCTTATATAGAACTCATCATTAATTAACAATTCATTCAGATTATATCATTCATATCTTTAACATGATAATGGTCCATTAGACCGAAAAGTTTCCTTCGGAACATTCCTCCACACGGAAATTTCAGTCAAGCAAGTTCTCAATTTGACATCCCTTAACTTGATCTACCGGTCAAGTATTAACAGTAGCAATCTGACAGCACAACCCACTAATCTCATAGTGATTTGCTGAATTCGTTATCATCATTCTAGTTATGAATATCATCACAGGGACTCGTCCCATTCCCCCTCATTGTGGTTTCATTATATTTCAACTAATTTTTAAAAATCAACATTTTTCAATCAGCATTTTCAATCAGAATCCAAATCAATTCATTCATTCTCAAACAGAATTAAAAATCATATCAATCACATTCGAAATCATCATCTAGATAGCATTAATGCTTATAATTTCAAGTCTTAGATTTACTCGTATATACTGTCAGTAAAGAGCTGCAGTATACTCTCGGTATATACGGGTAGTCACGGCCCTTGGAATTATAAGGTAAATACTATCATGTCTAGGCCTCAAGCAAGTCAGGGTTTCTATATAATTGCGGTACTTCCATCTGAAGACCCAATTACCAAAATTACGAGTTTCAGTTTGAATATCAAATTGTATGAATTATATCACACAATTATAACCTTTTTGTGTTTCTTGATAAATTTTTGACATATTTGTCTTCTCAGTTGATCTTTATTAACCAAATGCTCTGATACCAACTGTATGATCCCTGTTCCCACCGAGCAACGGATTCGGGGTACTGGCAGCGGAAGTAGCGCTTCTCGCGCGGGACAGGGGTCCCACACTCGGGGCCTCGCCCACGGATATCTGGATAAGAGACTAATCCGTCGGTTGTTCCAAAACCGATCCCGGAAAAACTTTCTTAACCGGAAGCACAGGCGATTCCACCAGGATAACTTTTTACTCTAACGTAGTCAAGATCATTTCTGATCGAGATGATCCAATTACATCTATAAGATACTTAGTCAGTTCAAGGAAGAAACTTGCACTTGGATCATTGGGATCAACGCTTTTTTCCCCATTCAAGAGGCACAGCCGTTGATTCCTATCCATAGAACAATTACTGTCCGGGATTTTTTTTTTTTTATCATAAAAACAAAAGTTTGAGTCTCGATTTACGGATCCATCAGTCCAGCCTAACCCCATCCAATCCCATGGGTTAGCCAACCGCCCAACCACTGTAGTGATGGGATCCAATTAAAAATTTGGTTAGGTTTTGTCCCGGGTACCAAGGAAAAGAGTTCCAAGGCCCCCTAGCCGGATGTTCATGCAAAATAAAACTAGTCACACCACTCACACACCCAATATGAAATTGCCTTTTTCAACCAGATTCAACCAGTTTAAAACAATCCTTTAATAAAACCATAGTATCACTGATCACCATCTTCCAATTTATCCAATTGATTCTTAATTTCCCATCATTCCTTCATCAGAGTATCTATGGCATCATTGGCAACTAGAACGCTCAGGAGCCGTTTCGATAGTTCCTAGCCCATAATACTTGGCAATATAATCACTTAACAAGATGGACTCTCGTTGAAGATCAGCAAGATCAACCAACAGATCCATATAAGGAGCCATGGACTCATCCATTGAAGACCAGCAAGGTCAATCAACCAGATCCATGCTCGATTTCAGAAAACAACTCCAACTCTGTTCCAATATCTTCCTCGACGCACGCGTGGGTATCCTAGGCAACCCAGAGCCCGAGCACCGTATGGTCAGCACCCTCTAGGATCCTTCGCAGGTAACCTAGCGCTTCACGCATAGGCCGCTTCCTTGGCCCCTCATCCACCGTACCGGAAGCTCACCATTTTAATCGCACCGAGGCTGGTCAAGACCTCGGCCGACCTTGCTACGCGAGACGTCCTTCATTGACTCCCCGTCAGCAGTTGCAACTTTACCATCACGACTTTAATCACAAGACGGTCAAAATGCTCCCCCCAGCATTCTTGACATAAAACAATCATTTACAAACAGCATTTACAAACAGTATTTACAAACAGTTTACAACACAATCTCTATTTTAACTTTCATTTTTCCACATTATCCCTCATCAATCTACATTACTTATTCCATATTCCATTTATATGTATACTCATCCCATCACATCATTTCTATCTCATCACTTCAGATTCCCTCACATCGCATATCGTATATTCACATCCATACATCCACATCTATATGCGCACATTCACATCTACATGCATACATCTACATCTCTATGCATACATCCACATCCACATTCACATTCACCTCCATACATCTACATCTACATGCATACATCCACATCTCCATTCACATCTACATCTATACATCTACTTCTACATGCATCCATCCACCTCCACATCCACATCTACATCTATACATCTACATCTACATGCATACATCCATATCTCCATTCCCATCTACATCTATACATCTACATCTACATGCATCCATCTACCTCCACATCCACATCTACATCTATACATCTACATCTACATGTATACATCCACCTCCACATCCACGTCCGTATCTATACATCTACATCTACATGTATACATCCACATCCACATCTATACATCTACATCTACATGCATACATCCACATCTCCATTTACATCTACATCTATACATCTACATCTACATGCATCCATCCACCTCCACATCCACATCTACATCTATACATCTAAATCTACATGTATACATCCACCTCCACATCCACATCCGTATCTATACATCTACATCTACATGTATACATCCACATCCACATCTATACATCTACATCTACATGCATACATCCACATCTCCATTCACATCTACATCTATACATCTACATCTACATGCATCCATCCACCTCCACATCCACATCTACATCTATACATCTACATCTACATGCAAACATCCACATCTCCATGCATAATAAAATTCTTTTAATTAATCTAGGATTGATAGTTCCTAGAATATGGTAGGAAGTCCTCTTTTTATGCTTTGAATGAATTTATTTCATGCGTAATTTCTATAAAAATTTTGCCACAGCTCCGCTACTATGACTGATAAATCTCAATTTTTTTTCTAAGGGATAAAGCTTATCATTCAGGATATAATTAGAATGGTCTCTAATTGGGTCATCAATCCATAATGGATTGAATCATCAATGTGCATAAACTAAAAGCATAGCAAAAATCATTAATTTGGCCTCAAGCATAGCTTAATCTTGGATTAAGGAAAAGCTTTATGAAAAGCTTCATTTGGATTGAGAATGGGTCATGAGTATGACCATTTCTTGAGTGAGAGAGAGAAATTATAAAAACCATTAGAATTTAAATATAAATGGAAATTAACTTCTATAGCATTTATTAAATTATGTAACTCTTCACTACTATTCACCAATTAACTTCAATAGCATTTAAAAAACCATACCAATTAAACTTCTCAAGCTTGAGAGGGGTTGAGAAGAGAGAATCATTGAGAAATTATAGAAAAGATCAAAATTCAATATACTTACCTTATGATTTGCTTGATTCTTTATTCACGGTAGAGGCCCCCAACCAATCAATTGGTTTAGTATGTTGATGGAGCCACCAATGGGGATTGAAGAAAGAGAGAAGTATCAAAAACTAGTGAATTATTAAAGAATTCACAGTTTTTGGCTTAGGTGGAGTAGAGTAACAAGCATAAGACACTATATATTTTGGCTTAGGTGGAGTAGAGTAACAAGCATAAGACACTATATATTTTGGCTTAGGTGGAGTAGAGTAACAAAGCATAAGACACTATATATTTTGGCTTAGGTGGAGTAGAGTAACAAGCATAAGACACTATATATTTTGTCTTAGGTGGAGTAGAGTAACAAAGCATAAGACACTATATATTTTGGCTTAGGTGGAGTAGAGTAACAAAGCATAAGACACTATATATTTTGGCTTAGGTGGAGTAGAGTAACAAAGCATAAGACACTATATATTTTGGCTTAGGTGGAGTAGAGTAACAAAGCATAAGACACTATGTTTTTTTTCAACAAGGGGAGGCTTCTATTTATAGGAAAATTTGAGCTCCTAACCAAACAAACTGATTCTAGAATTTTCCAAGTCAGTTTGGTCACTTTTTGACCATTTTTAGGTCAATTAAGCTAACTTTTTGGAACTAGACTTGAATGAGGAGAGAGGAGAGATGAAATATCTTAATTTTTATGAGTTTAAAACTCATTCAAGCATGTGAAATATGCACCTCCTTTAAAGAATTCCCCTTCCTTACATATGTGTCAAAATTCTATTGCTCATAGTTTTTTACTAATAAACCTTGTACATTTTCAACTCTTCATCTTATGTGAAATATGCACCTCCTTTAAAGAACTCCTCTTCCTTACATATGTGTCATAGTTTTTTTACTAATAAGCCTTGTACATTTTCAACTCTTCATCTTATGTGAAATATGCACCTCCTTTAAAGAACTCCCCTTCCTTACATATGTGTTTATTTACTAATAAACCTTGTACATTTTCAACTCTTCATCTTATGTGAAATATGCACCTCCTTTAAAGAACTCCCCTTCCTTACATATGTGTTTATTTACTAATAAACCTTGTATATTTTTAACTCTTCATCTTATGTGAGCATTTAAGGGACTCCCCTTCCTTACATATGTGTCATAATAAAATCATTATTCCCAAAATATCTCATATTTTTAATATTGCTCATAGTTTTTTATTAATAACCCTTGTACATTTTCAACTCTTCACCTCATGTGAGCATTTACTCATTTTTGGGTATTTTCTTTTTACAATTTGGATTTATCTCCTCCCTACACATGGATTGATGCTATTGGCCCATAGAAACCTTAATTGGACCATAGTCTAAAGATTTCTGAAAATCTAGACCCTTAGGCTAAGGTTCTTTATACCTATTTCCAATTAATTCCAATTGCACATTGGAAAATTCTTTTTAAATTTCTGCTTCAGGGAAACTCATCTGAATTATAAGAGATATTTTTCTATCCAAAAATATTCAAAATCTGAATATTCTCTCTCTAGAATATTTTCTCTCTCTAGGTTAAAACAGTCACAAACAAGATTTCTTATATTTCAGAAAAGGAATTGATTACAGGAGAATATACTAGACATCAAAAAGGGGTTGGGGGAGGAATCTTACATTCTACCCCACTTAAAAAACGCGAGATGTCCTCATCTCGCAACTTGGAATAATTTCGCAAGATGCACGAATATGAGACTTAGAGAAAAATTTTAATCACGATTAACCACCAAGAAAAGTCTTAAAGAGAGCAAGATTCAAAATAAGAACAAGATTTAAACTTTATTCATTCTCGGCACTTATACAGTAAAGATAGAGAAACTCTTTACACTTCCATAAGCCCGTCCATCATATGGTCACAAAAGCAGTCCTCACAAGCTGCACAAGTATAGGGTAACTCATCTATGGGAATGATTCTGCTGGTTATTGTTGTACCTATCTCAGTGGTATGAGGTGATCTAACAAAAGGACCTCTGAGAGGCAAGCCAAAAACGGGATAAAGGCATATCTTCTCATGAGGAAGAAAACACGCCAGTTAGAAGACCCGCTCAGAAAACCCAAGATGCCTTGATCTCATGACGCAGTAGTATCGGGGACCCAAACCCAAAGCTTCAATAACCATGGCCAAGCGGACATTGTTACGAAAGTGCTGCTGACCCCAGGGTGTTACCCTAGTTATGTTTTGATAGGTCCGCCATTTGGTCTGCGCTACAGAAGTTCCTAGGTGAGGAAAAAGTGAGCCCTCATACTGTTCTATAAAGTCTTTCTTCACAGACTCTCTTGCGTCTTGAAGGTGAGAAATCATCAGGGATAAAACTAATTCCTGTTGCCAAACCATTGAGCATTGGGTGCATTCGAAGAGTGTTTGGGCTCTCCAAATGCACCCAATGCTCAATGGTTGAGCATTGGGCGCATTCGGAGAGCGTTTGGGCTCTCCAAATGTACCCAATGTACTACCGTTGCGCATACGGACCATATCTATTGTCCATATGCGCAACGGTAGTACATTGGGTACATTTGGAGAAGCGCAACGGTAGTACATTGGGTACATTTGGAGAGGCGCATTCGGAGAGCGTTTGGGCTCTCCAAATATACCCAATGTACTACTGTTGCGCATACGGACCATATCTATGGTCCGTATGCGCAATGGTAGTACATTGGGTACATTTGGAGAGCCCAAACGCTCTCCAGATATGGTCTGTATGCGCAACGGTAGTACATTGGGTACATTTGGAGAGCCCAAACGCTCTCCAATGCACCCAATGCTCAATGGTCGAGCATTGGGTGCATTCGGAGAGCGTTTGGGCTCTCCGAATGCACCCGTTGCTCAACCATTGAGCATTGGGTGCATTCGGAGAGCGTTTGGGCTCTCCAAATGTACCCAATGTACTACCCGTTGCACATACGGACCATATCTATGGTCCGTATGTGCAACGGGTAGTACATTGGGTACATTTGGAGAGCCCAAACGCTCTCCGAATGCACCCAATGCTCAATGGTCGGGTGCATTCGGAGAGCCCAAATGGAGAGCGTTTGGGCTCTCCAAATGTACCCAATGTACTACCGTTGCGCATACGGACCATAGATATGGTCCGTATGCGCAACGGTAGTACATTGGGTACATTTGGAGAGCCCAAACGCTCTCCGAATGCACCCAATGCTCAACCATTGAGCATTGGGTGCATTCGGAGAGCGTTTGGGCTCTCCAAATGTACCCAATGTACTACCGTTGCGCATACGGACCATAGATTGCCTGAGTGGCAAAAAATTGAAAATCTTAGATCTACTCCAATTGGGGGGTTCAATTCACAAACTAACCACATGGGGGGATACATCCAACATGGGACTAACATGCCATAGCATCAAAATCACTTTTAAAGCTTCAATGTGGGCACAAGAGCAAAAATTGCTGCCAAAGTCTGAGTCTGAGCAAAAAACATGGCAAATAAACTACTTGAAAAAAATCATTTGAAATGGGTGTGACATCATTAGCTTCTACACATCATAGGAAATAAGGGGATGTCTTCAAAATTGCAAAAAAATGCATATTGATTTTAAAAATCCAAAGTATTTGGACTTCTCACCCAAATCCTTCCGAAAACCAATAAATATAGAGACTCCATCATTGCATTTTCTTAGAGAAAAAAATGTGGATTGAACACTATGCCCATGCCTCTGGCAGGCCAAAAATGAATGTTAAAAACCACTACCTAGTCCCTAGAGTGGATGATTAGCTAGACAAGCGTAAAGGTGCAAGTGTTTTCAATAAACTTGATTTGAAATAGGGCTATCATCAAGTCTACATGGATTTATTTGACATATTTAAAAATGTATTTTGCACACAATGAGGACACTATGAGTTCAATGTCATGCCCTTTGGAATCAGTCATGTCCCTACTACTTTTGCGTGCATAATGAACAGATTTTTTTAATGACCATCAAGACTTTGTTATTGTGTTTTTTGATGACATATTGGTTTTTAGTCACCCTCAAGAAGAGCACCAAGAACGCTTATCCACTATATTTCACCTCTTGAGAAAAAATGAATTGTATGTGAACCCAGATAAAAGCCAATTCTTACAAACAAAAATTGAATATTTAGGTCGGATTGTCTTAGCACATTGCATAAGAGTAGAGCCTAAAAAGGTCCAAACTGTTCAAAATTGGCCTACACCTAAAAATTTTTAATGAAGTTAGAAAGTTTCTAGGTGTATCACACTTTTGTCATAAATTTGTTAAAAACTTCTCACGCATTTCCTTGTTGTTGACTGTACTACTTCTCAAGGTGATAGCGAGCATAAACCGTTTGAAACTTAGGGCTCCTTTGATAGGAATCTGGAAGTGACTACAAGCGCTAAGAGCATTGGAGTTTTCGACTTCAATCCGATTAGTCAGGTGATCACTCTTTAAGATTCATTCGCATTTGATAAACACTTGCAAGCTCTATGCATCTTAGGTCGGGAATTTTCTATAAGTCAAGAAATCAGAGCACGGTTGACGGGAGAATAAGGTATTCACACGAGAGAGTACAGCTAGGACTCAGAGTCTAGGCACTCAACCAGTCGAGGAGGTTCTCCTTGATAAGTTATCCGAGTCAAGCATGGAAACTCAATCTTCTTTCTGCTCCCAGTCTCATGGAGTATCTTGAATACGATGGAAGGCTAAGATATCATGCGAAAAACGCTCACGGTGAAAAAATCTACAAGGATTGGTAGATATGTGGTCAAGATCGAGGATCACTTCTCGGACTTAGATCTCGCACCATGGGTGAATTTCCAAGTAGATAGGTACATGGGAAGGGATGCAGATATGTATCTCTTAGTCGAAAACCCTGAAATAGTTGATAAATTGGGCAATGTAGTGCTAGAAGGGTTTGCATTAGAACAAGAACATCCACCAAAGTCAAGCCCACCAAGTTTTATATTAGTAAACTCAGTTAGGACTCAACGAGTTCCAATCGACGATACCACTAAAGCCTTATACAAACGAGAAGATACGAGCACGGACTTCTACTACTTGCTCAACTTCCCACTCGAATTCAGCCTCTCCAGAAACAAGACCTTATATGTCTTTTTGAACAACATGACCATGGAGACTCAACATCTCATGTTCCTTGACAAATACGGCTTGGAATGGAAGCTGATGTTGGATAGTGAGTTGAGAGCATTCACTGAACAAGGGGTTCCGATTATAAGACCGCAAATGTAGCGTGAGCACACTTATCCATGATTTCAAACAAGACGAGAAAGAGACTTTGAGAGATTGTGCCAATAGGTTGAGATAGTATATAGCCAGATGTCCTGAGAAGGAATTGCTCTCGCAGGAAAAGCTCGTCTCACTCTTTTTGGAAGGCTTGTTAAACAAGTCTCTGCATGCAAATATCTATTGCAAGAAACATGTGACGCTTAATGAGTGCATCTACAATGCCATTGACCTAGATGACAATTGCGTCATCTTTGAAAAAGACAAGCCAATCACAGGATCCGACTCTTCAAGCGCAAAAAGCTTAAGCAAAGCCAACAAGAGCACAAGCCGGAATCCGGAAGCGATGGTAGAGCTAATCATGAAATGCATGAACGAGGTCTTTAAACCAACACGAAGTCCTTAAAGATGTGATGGAGGAGATCATCCTACTTCACAATGTCTCCTGAAACAAAACTACCAGGTACAAAAACTACCAAGAACAGACAAATGGTGTGATTTCAAACAAAAATGGACAAATCATGAGACATCAAAATGTTACCATAGGATTCCACTCATGAGAGAGCAAAGCATAGTGCAGCAAAACACGGGGACTCCTCAAGGGGCTAATTACGCTCCTAGAGCGGGATACCAAAACTACGCAGCACCAGGAATGGAAATAGCACAACCTGTGCTAGGCAACCAGCCACCATTGCTAGGAGCCGTAGTAGTT
>NC_141074.1:2872500-2882500 GCF_041138505.1 Cibotium barometz
AAAGGGAGTAAGCCCAAAGCTTTGCAAAAAGCTTCAAACTTCTCACGTTGCAAAGCCTTTGTGAAAAGATCTGCAAGGTTGTCCTATGTTGGCACATAAGCCAAGTTAATCTCTCCTACTGAGAGTCTCTCCCTGACATAGCGATAATGTACCTCAATGTGCTTTGTACGAGCATGAAATACTAGATTTCTTACAACTGCCAGTGCGCTCTGACTGTTAGTGTAGATGGTGGTGGCAGCATCTTGTCCAACACCCAGATGAGCTGCAAGGCGTCTGAGCCAAACACACTCAATTGTAGCTGTGAAAGTTGCCATGTACTCAGCTTCACAACTAGAAGTGGCCATTGTAGGCTGCTTCTTACTCAACAATGATACATAAGAGCTACCAAGCATGAATCAAAAATTGCTAGTGGACACGTGTGTGTCATAACAACCAACCCAACCAGAATCTGAAAAAGCATGCAAATCTGGAACCAATGATCCCCCCTTGGTATAAAACAATCTAAGGTGTGTAGTGCCACTCAAGTAACAAAAGATCCGCTTAACTGCTTACCAATGCTTAGAAACTAGGCAATGCATAAACTTGCTTATTTGTGAGACTGCAAACTGAATATTTAGCCTCGTAATGCATAAATAAATAAGACAACCAATTGCCTACTACTGATAGAGGGTAACATCAACAAAGTAGTCTCCAACATCATGAAGACTAAGCTTCAAACCTATTTCCATATAGGAGTAGCAATAGGTTTGCAATCCTTAAGACCAAATTTGCGTAGCAAAGTCTCAATGTACTTTGTTTAACATAAAGCATAACCTCCATCACATTGCTTAAACTGAATGCTCAAATAATGATGTAAGAGGCCCAAATTTGGCATCTCAAGAGCTTAATTCAATTTAGCCTTAAAATCAACAATATTCATCTTGTTTGGACCAGTGCATGTCATCAACATAAAGAACAAGTATCAAAAGTACATCATCCACATGCTTGACATTCAAAGTGCTTTCTATTACAAAAACCATGTGCAATGAAATATGCATGAATCTTCTCATACCAAGCACGAGGTGCTTGCTTTAAACCATACAATGCTTTCTTTATTTAACTTGCACACTTTGTTCTCTTGCTCTTTCTGAACAAAACCATGAGGCTGTGTTACATACACTTCCTCATGCAAGTCAATATTTAGAAACGCAGTCTTAATGTCCAACCGATGTACATTCAAACCATGATGAGCTGCCAATGCACACATGCTACGAAGTCTCTTTATAGTCAATGCCCTTTTCTTGAATGAAACTTATGTCATGGAGGAGAAGCCCTATGTGCACTATATCTACCAAAGCTTTGTGGATGGACCCAGGAAGAAGGGGCCTATACTTTGCAACCCCCAATTGCTCACAAGAATCCTCTATTTTGGGGCCTACATTCCCTTTCGTAGCCCAGAGACAGCTTCCATAAAGCTTTTGTGCTCCTCCATCAACAAGCTGAAAGAAATCGAGGAAACCCCCTCAGTGGGCCCAATACACGACAAAGACAGTGTGAAAATTTGACAAGAAAGGCCACACATGCTCTTCGAATGAGCCCTCTTCGGATGAGATACGTCCACGACCCAGGGAGGAGACTCAGCAAGCAAGTCAAGATGGTAAAAAGGAACCTCTATCCATCAAAGGAAAACAACACAGGCAATAGGATGATATGATTCCTCTCTTGAAATCTCAGAGGTATTTCACGGTACCCTTCAATTGCAAGTGTCAACATGAAGCCAAATGAATACTTAGGGAAAATGTCCAAAACTTCTTGTGCAATTAGGCAGAACCACATTTCAGCCAGATGTCACCTTTCAGTCTGAAACCAAGAAAAACTTTGCAAATAGGAAAAACCAAAAGGCCATGTCTCTGCCAGAAATAAAAAAGAACAGACAGAGTCAGGATGCCACATTCAGCCTGAAACCAGAGAAGGAGTTGCTTTGAAAGGGACTCGTCACGTCAAATATTGCCCACATAGTGAGCTTGGCAGTGATGTCAACAGGAAGAAAAAAGCTTATTGAATCATGCCAACTGTGAAAAAGCTTATGTCAGCACTATGTTTTTCAAATCCCTGCATGTGTAGGAGAGCGCCCGCTGTGTGTAAGCAGCAGCACACGCAGCGGTTTTCCCTCGCTCCCATGGCCGGGGAGTCGAGCAAGAGCAAGGCACGGGTTATCTACGGTAGTCGAAGGTCAGGAAAAGCATGGCGATGAACAAACAAAACCAAGATCCATGTCTCAGCCCCAGACATGAGGAAAAGCTTTGCTGCAAATAGGCAAAGCTCAATGCAGCAGCCATCAAATAGATCCTAAAACATAAGTGCATCCTAAGAACAGCTTGAAAGCCTAGTAGTAGAACATTCTTCACAAAACTGCTAACACATCACCAGAACTAATGGTTACTAATTCACTTACAAGCATCAAGATCTTGAAAGACTAGAACATTCTTCACAAAACTCATCACTGGAACTAATGGTTGTAGCCGAATAAGAACATTGAATGCGAACTATAAGAGAGCACAAATCAAGAGAACACACCATTTGCCACTCCCAATAGCAAAGACAAACCCCTGGAATTAAGCCAATAACTGTTTGCTAAAACCAGTCCCATATGTACAAACCATGAAATCCAATGGCAGCTCATCATAAACCACCCTATAATCCAGCAACTGCATGCAAAGGTGGATTACTCACACATATAACAAGCTGCTCGATAGTGTTCCATGTACGATGTACCAACATGTATCAAAATATATACAATGTGTACACCTAAAATCCAAAAGCAGGCCAGAGATGCCTCCCTCAAGGAAGCAGATCGTGAGTGGATGTCGGGGAAGGTAGGTTGCCCGCCAATGGTGGGCACAGAGTGAAGTGAGTCATCTCGCGTGGATGTCGAAGGGCCTTCACCAAAACAGGTTGCAACTTAGTATCACAGGCTAAAAACCTGATGATTTTTTAAAAATCATCTTATCTCCTCATTAACTGTTAGTATCACAGGTTGCAACTTAGTATCAAAGGTTAAAAACATGATGATTTTTTAATCATTGTGTTATCTCCTCATTAACTGTTAAAGCATTTTGTATGGCATTCAGCACCCAGCACCCTGTGCAGAATTACCTCTCGACTTAGGCATCCACTGTGTCAAAACATAGGGCTCTCTTGGTTCGATCACTCAGCACAAGGATTGAGCAAGACTTACATGTTGCTTGATGAGATAAAAACTACAAGTATGAGCAAGACTTACATGTTGCTTGATGGTCTTTATGAGGAAAAATCCTAGAGGAAGAATGGTGATGTACTCAGTTGCCAGTCCAAGCTCATTGTTGTCGAACTTGCTCTCTAGATCTTGGAGAAGGAGAGCTGTCTTGGCAAGATTACACTCTTGGAAGTAAGAGCTAGGCTTAGGGAAGGCATCTGATGTGCAGACTAAGGGCTTATTGTACTCTGTCCAAATGAGGGTGGAGAAGGGGTGAGCAGAACCATCCTGGTCATCTTTGTGGAAGGATGAAACACTATCCTGCTGATCTTTGCGGATGGATGAAACACTACTCTTTGATTGCCCCTCTCTACCATCAGACCAGAGCCACTCCAGATTACAATACTTGAGAACCTCCCCTCTTAGCAAGGAGAGAAATGCTCCTTCATGTACAACTTGACCATCACTATTCTTTATCACCACCGCTTGCGCCTTGATTATACCAAACACTCTCTTTTCTGCATTCTCCAAGAGGAGGAGACAAGAAGAAAGAAGGTGATGATCTTCTACTCTAGCTTCCTTTTCTTGAACTAGGTCTCCCCTCAGATAGGCAATAAACTTGAGGAGGATGGTATATCTTATACCATCTCCAACAGAACTCTGAAATGGTTTCTTTGATTTCTCTCCCACTAATGTTACTTCAAAATCAGGGAAGCAAGCAACCTCAAATTTGAGTGAATGATCTAAGATTTTGATCACAAAATTTATTACATCTCCAGCACATACCAAGACACTTGTGCCACACAATACGTTGTACATCTTCAGCACCATCACCTCCTCACGAAGTGAGGTCAGCTCTTCCAAAAGCCTGTCAGTTCTACCAGCTGGACGAGGCCACACAGAAAGCATGAATCCGGGAATACAACCAACGTTCTCCTCCTCAGGAGATACATCAGCACATGATGTCAAGCGGAGATGGAGGGATGGATCTCTACGTCTTAACTTAAAAGCAGACTATCTATTAATTTGCTTTGGGGAGAAAGGGAATCGTAAGGCACCTGTATTAAGAGGAGAAGATGTAGAATGTGAGGTTGCACCTTGAGTGGCCTGAAGCTTTGCACGCTTGCTAGAAGGGGGGGACGATGGAGAACGATCCATAATAGAATCGTGCAGGCGTAGATGCGAGTTGTTGTGTGATGTGGCATTGCAAGGTTTACCAGCACAGGTGTAGACGAGAGTTGATCTCTGATGTTATGCGCAATTTAGCCTCGTCGTTACAAGCGCAAGGCAATTTAGCCTCCTCCCTTACAGACATAGCAACGACTTGTTGCCTTTGCCTTCCTGTGTGGCGATGGCGAATCTGTGTGCCTTCTCCTTCACTCGATGAACTCCTTTCGTCTGTGAATTCTTACAAACAATGGCACACACGAGATGGGGAAGCTTTTTTTACGCTTTTTAAGGAATCGTATAGTTGTAAAAGTACTTTGGTTTGCATAGTTTGGTAAGTGGTTTGCATAGTTTGGTAGTATCCTTTTGTTCACATAAGTTTGGCGAAGATGCATGGGAAAGTTAAGGTGTAAGCAAGTATGAAGCAATTTAGTATTTTTGATAGGATGGGTTGGCTTAAAAAGTTACCACTTACATGTCGATTAGTGTAAGCCCATTTGGGTCAGGGTAGGAATTCAACTTCCACATGCACGGAGTGTGTGGGTGCCTGCAACCGGTTTATAGGAAAACTCACACAAGTGGGGAATGTTAAATGTTACTTTGGAGTATTACGCTTTATGTTCATTTACTCTGTGTTGATAACAAAACCAATTTGATAGGAGGCATAGTAAGGAGCATCTTATACTTAGGTACCATTGTAGGGAACAACTATTAATAGGTGGCCACAATGTGTAAAAAATGTTTGTTCATTAATTACCTTGTGATACTAACTTTAAATATAAGATTTTAAGGTTCATATTGGTTTTGGAATTTTAGGATTTTACCTTTGTGGTAGGGTTTAAGGGTGGTGACACTGCAGTCGGGGGCCGTTGCTCCAAGTGGCAACATGCCCAAGGGAGCCTCTCGGGCTAACCTACTGCCCTTGCCCCACCGGCCATAGTTTTTCATGCTATTTTTTGGAAATGAAGGGTCTCCTGCACTTTAGGGTGTCCTTTCCCCCTTCATGTGTGGGACTGTCGAGTATTGATGGCATGCAAGTAGGTGTGGAGAGGCAACATACAGGTGTGGAGAGTTGACATGCATGCAGCTGCATGCATGTTGAAAGAATGAAGAAGGAGATTGTTAGGGCCTCGAGCTTTGCAGCGAGCTGGGTGATGTAGAGACCATGTCAACTTGGTTGAGGGGCTCGCCTCGTAGAAGCTCTTCATCAAAGAGGTCTAGCTCCCCTAAAGCTAGGTATGTCTCCATGGGAAGGGCTTATAGCCTGTTTCACTAGGTTCTAGCTTCCTTAATGCCTAGGAATGAAAAGATCTAGGCTTTGATGTAGTAGCATGGTAACGTCTTTTTTGAATGGGTACAACTCCCTGTAAAGCTGGATGTCATGGATGGTTGTAAGGGCTAGCTCCCAAAAATGCTCAGAACTCTCATCTTACAGAAACGGTGTCGATGGGAAACCCCTTTTTTTCAAATTTAAAAAAGGTCACAGTAGTGGGCATGGCTTTAAGAATATATTTTTTAAGGTTCATAAATTTTTTAACTAAGGTTGAGCATTTCTCTCTCTCTTTATGTCACATGAACACCTCTCTCTCTCTCTCTCTCTCTCTCTCTCTCTCTCTCTCTCTCTCTCTCTCTCTCTCTCTCTCTCTCTCTCTCTCTCTGTGCTACTACTGAGCAACAATCCTCTATCTATGGCACACCCTGGAGCACCTTTCCAACCATTTCCCAAGGGCCATCACAGAAATGCACCATGTTTACGACTATCCATGGTTGTTGTAAGGAAGTGCCCACTCTGACACGACCTAAAGAATCACTGGTGAGTGGAATCTACCTCTCTCTTGTCTCTCTCCCAAAATAGAGATCCCTCCTTCAAATGGGCCAATGGCAAGAAGCAACAGAAGTATAAGATGATCTCTCTCTCTCTCTCTCTCTCTCTCTCTCTCTCTCACACACACACACACACACACACACAAAACCATATTTTCTCTCTATCTCATGCCCTCTCTAGGGAATTAGTGACCTGATGCCATCTCTAGGGCATTAGTGATCTCTCTCTCTCTCTCTCTCTCTCTCTCTCTCTCTCTCTCTCTCTCTCTCGTTGCTTCTTATTTCGAAAAGTTTTTCATGGACTCCTTTGCCTTGGTGCCCTCTTCTTGTGTTTCGGCTCTTAGGGGAGGCAGTTTTGTTCATGGATATCCTCAAAGGGTTCTCTCTTTCCCAGAAGAAGCAACTTTCATTAAATGTTCTTGCCAGGGTTTTCTTTTAGTTGAAGGCGTTCACAAGAAGTTTTAGACATTTTCCCACTATAATTCCCACTTTGAGGATTACGACAACATCATGAGCTTCTGCAGGCGATGCATAGCATACCTAGCTAGGTACGGTGGGGGGTAGGGGCTGTTGGACCCGACCGATAGGGGCCCCGACCGATAGGGGGCCCGGGACCCCTGCCCCCCCACCGCACCTAGCTAGGTATGTGGAGCCTTATATGTAGAAGCTCATGATGTTGAACACTATAGGGAAACATAATGGAAAAGGGGCCTCTTTCCATGTTATGCACTAAAAGACAAAGGTGCAACTTGTTCTGTAAGTACTTCACATCTATTACAAATTTGCCTCTTACAAAAGAAAAGAATAGATCTGAACTTGGTAATTGAATAGTAAAAGCCATTGATAAGAATATTTTGCAAGGACACAAGTACAGCAACAAAATGAAAACTCTTCTTATAATATGTTATTCTCACTTATATATATATATATATTATATATACATATATGTAGTTTTTGAGAATATATATATAGTTTTTTTGAGAATTATTATTTTAATTTTTTTAATTTTTAAAACTTTTAAATCTCACCTCTCTTGAAGATACGTGCTCACATCAACCCAAAATGGGCAACTGTTAGGTTGTGGAAGAAGGGTATGCAAAATGGATGGTCTCAACAATGCAAGACAATCATCACGCCATTGTTGTGCTCGAACCTCTTCAGGTAGGTATAGGGATATCAAGCTGTCCTATAGTCATCAACGACACAAAATTTTCACTCCATCGTGGTACCATTTCTATGTTGAATAGGTACGCATCTGGCAAATCATCCTTACGCTGCATACAATCTAAAGCATTTTGGCTATGCCCCTCTTGGGCATAGCCATCTATTAATGTAGTCCATGTGACAACATTGCTGCAGCTCTCTCTCTCTCTCTCTCTCTCTCTCTCGGCATACATGTCCACTAGAGCATTGCCCCGCACAATGTCATTCTGTAGTAGGAGAGAGAGAGAGAGAGAGAGAGAGAGAGAGAGAGAGAGATAGGGAGAGAGACAGAGAGATCATAGAGACCAAAGGCCTCTCGAAATACCTCCATCCATCCGTACTACCAGATCGGCTATGACGGTCTACTGAGGGTCCCCATACCTACACCCCATAAAAGCATAGCTGACGTAACCAGAGTGTCAAAAAGCCAGAGCTTTGTTCGAAGTTTTGCACAAAGCTCTCTGGATGTGGTGCTGCGCTACTGTACTGAGTGAGCGAGTGTGTGTGTGTGTGTGTGTGTGTGTGTGTGTGTGTGTGTGTGTGTGTGTGTGTGAGAGAGAGACAGAGAGAGAGAGAGAGAGAGAGAGAGATGCACAACATTTACCTCCATGTCTCTCTCACACACACCGTACATGCACGCTTCTTGCCACCTGAAAGAGAGAGAGAGAGAGAGAGATGCACAACATTTACCTCCATGTCTCTCTCACACACACCGTACATGCACGCTTCTTGCCACCTGAAGAGAGAGAGAGAGAGAGAGAGAGAGAGAGAGAGAGAGAGAGAGAGAGAGAGACGCTAGGTTGAAGTTAAAGACCATCAAAGCAACCCTGAGCAAAGCTCTCTGGATGCGGTGCTACGCTACTGTACTGAGTGTGTGTGTGTGTGTGTGTGTGTGTGTGTGTGTGAGAGAGAGAGAGAGAGAGAGAGAGAGAGAGAGAGAGACCTTTGCATGAAAGAGATGGAGAGCTCTAAGTGCTTTTCTTTGAGTATGTGTATGAAGGAGATGGAGAGCTCTGAGTGAGTCGGGGTTTGTTTGTTGGAGTGTTTCAGTTGAGGATGTCAACGTGCGTGCGTGAACAAGAAGAGTTTGTATGCACAGAGACTCTAGCACTATTGTGTGTATAGGGGCTCCGTATATATTGTAGCTTGACCTAAACATGAGGATAAGGTGTGTGTGTATTTGAAATAGGATGATGATTTTGAATGGGACCCAGTGGTGGCATTAAAAGTGAGATGGCTGCATTAATATAGCATGATTTTGAATGGGAGCAATTGGAATAATAAAAGGTGTACATGCACTCGAGCGCCAATGAAAATGTTTTATTCAGAAAAAAAAATCCTTGCCATTTTAAATTAAGAGAACCTTTCTTTTGGTTTGCCACCTTTCAACCATCTTTCTAAATATGGGGCTCAATATATATATATATATGTGTGTGTGTGTGTGTGTGTGTATCTATATATATGCTTGAGCGCTGCTACACATTAAAAGTCCACTTTCTATTCTCTCTCTCAATATACCTAGGCTAGCTTTTTAGCAACTCTTGCTAGTAGTCTTTCTCTCTCCTCTGGACTCACACCTCAGTGTCTGAAAAGTCCTCCCACTTTCTCCCTTTCTCTCTCTCTTGCAAACGGCTAAGTTTCAAAAGTATAGGTTAAAGTAAATTCTATTCTACCCCTCAAGTTATTGCGACACATGTTGTTACCTGGGGGGGATTTACGCTCATATCTCCTTTATATATGTATATATATAGATACATGTATATATCTTAAAACTTGAGAGATTAATTAATGGACCTAATAGTAATACACTAGAAGGTATTTTGCAATGGGTTGTTGAGTTTACTTCTTATACATCTACCCTTTAATCCATGAGACAAAAAATCCCCCCATGGGCCAAGGCCAATATCACACAAACTTGTAGTGACAAGAATAAAGCGCGAATAAAGATTTCATGCAATCTGTGAAAATATTTTGGCAAAATCGAGAATATTTGCACACTCAATAAGAATTTGAAAAAAAAATTAAAATCAATTTCTCTCTAAATAAAAAGGCCTACCAACATTGGTTGAGTGTAATTGAAAGTGAGAATAATCCAAAAACTTGGGCCGGGTTTGGAGAGGTGTTTTAGTAAGGATTTCACACTTGTGAACAAAAAATTAGGGGAATGGTGAGGTCTATATGAGGGTCTACAGGGGTCATTTAACTCGAAACTTTAAGGATGTACCTAAGATATTGCCAGAGGGGTTGGGGTCACGTAAAATATGTCAGTATACCAGATGAGCTCAAGTGAAGGGGTTTTTTAATTAAAATCTCAAGGTAAATCTATAGAAATACATTTAAAGAAGGATCATTTTTTGAAAAAAAAATGTAAGTGTATAAAGAAAAAGGGGTCATTTTATTCATGAAAAAAAACTCTCAGGTAAAGGGTTTCCGAATGCTCCTTGAACGCACATTGAAAATAAGGTATCTAACGAGTGCACCCATTAGTATCCTTCGATGAATCAAGCACAAATTCCCTAAACTCTCACTTCAATGAATCATCGACAGGTGTAACCACTAGTCTTCAACAAGACACACCCGAGGACGTGCACA
>NC_141074.1:2887500-3005000 GCF_041138505.1 Cibotium barometz
CTCTCACCAAAGGTGGGAGTGGATGAAGTGTATGATGATCGTGCATCTACCATATCTGCAAACACAGATATAGCATCAGTAGGTTTGTGAGACAGGTCAATCTAGTTCTTGATTGTATACGGATATTTATCCTCTTTTTGTGCTCTTGCTCTTTTTACTATTTTTTGTTTTTCTTTTCCTTGTTTTTTTTAAAAAAAAATGTATGAAGCTATATATATACATCCCCTTGAATTTGGCAATTACATGGTCAGGGGAGAAGGTTAAGGAGGAAGCCTTAGAATGTCAAGCGTGAGTACATGCTCCCCCTTTCCTTGGGTAGATCATATTATTTGCAATGATGTTGCAGCCTCTTGGAACCAATTTGTCCAGCGGGTCATAGGTTGTGATGTGGTCAGATAGCTTTTTATGACCCTTGTAGCCACATCCAATTGTAGAGATGGTAGTGTACGCTCCCATTGACGAATGGAGGAAATGGTTTCCGATGATACTATTACAAGGGGAGACGTAGACTCATCGGTTTTTTGTTGGGTGTTGACAAGAGTAGGTGTAGAGCATGTAGAAACTTCTATATGAGTGTGCGCCTGGCATGAGGAGCTAGAAGCTTCATGTGGGTCCCCCCTTCCTGAGCTAGGTGGTAATAATCTATATCGTTTGGGAATCCAAACTAACTCTGGAAGAAGTGGTGCGGAGCACTCTGTTACCTTTCCCTTACCACGGTCTTGAATTGTCGTTGGGGTGGCAACAATTGGTTTGCAAGGTTTTACAGGTGATGTAGAGGGATTCAGCTTATGTTTAGGGACCCAAATCTGGTCATTCCCCTCGTAGTACCCTTGGGCTACTAATAACTTTTTAGGGATCCATCGCGATGTTACATTGCCCTTTCTTGGGTGGGTAGTTGCGTTCCTTTTACGAGGCTTCTTGGTGGCTGAACGAGATTGAGCAGGGGAAGTAGCTATTAACGAAGCTTTTGGGACCCATTTGTATATACTCTTTGGCATAGCAAGCGGAACCTTAGAGACCACCTTGCCTGTTTCCACTCTTGGCGTTGAAGCGTTAGAGGGATGGCAAAAAATCAAAGATGGTTTTGCCACTGGACTTTGTGATTTTTCATTATCTAGCATTTGAGTGGATGACTTAGGTGCGGGATTTTGAGCGGTCAGACCTAGTGTTGGTTCTTGCGTTGTGACTCGTCTAGTTGCCCAATCAATATTACACTTGGTGGCCATCATCCATTTACGCCCTAAGTTTACAGTCCCTTCCATGGTACCCGCAGGCATAACCAAAAAGCTTTGAATTATGGTCCCCTTGTCATAGGCAACCGGAGTGTGCAGAACTCCTGAGACAGGGGTTTTTTTCTTGTTGATTCCTTGAACTTGGATAGCACTCTTGGATAAAGGTGGTTAGTTGACACCACACGCCATATGATAGCAAATTGTGTTGCGCTCCTATATCCAATAATGCATTATACAACACCTCTCCGTAAATAAGGACTCTGTAACTCAATTGGGTATCTTAGAGGTGGGTCAGATTCCAGTGAATCCTCGTCTGCCTCCTCGAAAAATGCTTGTGTAATCCCCAAGTTGGCTTCTCGTTGGTGCTTAGCACGCTGTTGACGTCCTTTGGCTTCAACTCTCGCTTGTATTTTCTTAAGCTCAGCTTGTTCTTTAGCTGCCTTCTTTTGATGGATTGCAGGTAACTCCTCTTGGCTAAGGGGGTCATAGTATCTTTTGAATTTACTCCCATTAAGGAATCCAATGGTTTCAACTCCGTCGAGAGTCTCCACTCTAGTGGTACCTTGCGGG
This sequence comes from Cibotium barometz, assembly GCF_041138505.1. Taxonomy (NCBI): domain Eukaryota; kingdom Viridiplantae; phylum Streptophyta; class Polypodiopsida; order Cyatheales; family Cibotiaceae; genus Cibotium; species Cibotium barometz. The sequence continues at coordinate 2,889,303 of NC_141074.1, forward strand.
GTAATTTCACATACTCTATACGGTCCCTTATCAGCGTATTTGAGCTTCTTCTTTTCGTTACGCACTCCATACATCAGGACTTTATCCCCAACCTTGATGTCCTTGTCCTTGAGGTGGCGATCAAACCATTTTTTCCTTCTATCCTTCTCCACAAGGGCATTGTATACAGCCAATTGTCTTTCTTCGTTTAGCCGCTCATCAAGGATATATAGACGCTCTACTAAGTGATTACCATCCCAACCCTCTTGAGTAGCAACACAAAGACTAGGAATGACAAATTACCACAGCATGACTGCTTCTTGGCCATATACCATTTTGAATGGTGTGCAATTAATAGCCACTTTGTATGCAGTACGATAGGCCCATAAAGCTGTCGTAAGCTTTAGATCCCAATCCGTGCGATGAGCTTCAACTGTCTTTGTCAAAATAGAGATTAATGTCTTGTTTGTACTCTCGGCTTGGCCATTCGCTTGCGGATAATAAGGAGTAGATTTATGATGGGATATCATGAAATTTGTTGTGAGCTCCTTAATCACGTCATTTATAAAATGCGTACCATTGTCGCTCATAAGCTCAAAGGGACAACCGAAGCGTGTGATTATATTTTCAAAGAGGAACTTGGCTGTTGTCCTCGCATCTGCCTTACGTGTTGCTTTCGCTTCAGCCCATTTGGTCATATAGTCAGTGGCCACAATAATATAGCGAGATTGTGTGTTTCGGGCCACTGGGCTAATTGGACCTACAAAGTCTAAACCCCACTTTTCAAATGGTTGGTTTACTTTGATTGGATGTAGGGGCATCTGATCTTTCCGTTGGGGTTTCTTGTATCGTTGGCATTCATCGCAACCCTTCACAAAGAGTGATGCATCTTGGAACATAGTGGGCCACCAATACCCTGATTGTAAGATCTTTCGCGCAGTTAAGTCTCCTGAGAAGTGACCACCGGCTACGCCCATATGTGCCTCTTGCAAAATGTATAAATACTCATCCTCTCAGGCACAACGCCTAAGAACGTCATCCTTTCCTCTTTTATAAAGAGTCCCGGCTATCAAGCAATAGGGTTCGCATTCTTTGATCAGCTTTCGAGCTAGATCTTTATGAAGCTCCTTGGGTGGAAAGCCATTAACCAAAAAGTTAACAATCTTCTCACTCCATTCACGCATTGTCTCCACCATGAACAGGGAAGTGTCAGGTAAGTCATCATCAACCCCCTCACCATTAGGTATGCGAGACAAATGATCAGCCATAACATGTTTTTTGCCAGGTCTCACAACAACTGTAAGATTCCTCTCCCAACCCTTTTTGATGTCTAGTATCTTCCCCTGTAATCAACCCTCTTCAGAAATATAAAGACCCTATTGCTAACTATTTTAGCCTAGAGAGAGAAAAATTATTCTAGAGAGAGAATATTCAGATTTTGAATATTTTTGGATAGAAAAATATCTCATCCTATTAAAATAAGTTCCCCTGAAACAGAAATTCAAAAAGAATTTTCCAATGTGCAATTGGAATTAATCGGAAATGTGTATAAAGGACCTTAGCCTAAGGGTCTAGATTTTCAGAAATTTTTGGATTATGGTCCAATTAAGGTTCCTATGGGCCAATAGCATCAATCCATGTGTAGAGAGGAGATAAATCCAATTTTGTAAAAGAAGATACCCAAAAATGAGTAAATGCTCACATAAGATGAAGAGTTGAAAATGTACAAGGTTTATTAGTAAAAAATTATGAGCAATATTAAAAGTATGACATATGTAAGGAAGGGGAGTTCTTTAAAGGAGGTGCATATTTCACATAAGATGAAGAGTTGAAAATGTACAAGGTTTATTAGTAAAAAATTATGAGCAATATTAAAAGTATGACATATGTAAGGAAGGGGAGTTCTTTAAAGGAGGTGCATATTTCACATAAGATGAAGAGTTGAAAATGTACAAGGTTTATTAGTAAAAAACTATGAGCAATATTAAAAATATGAGATATTTTGGGTATAATGATTCCATTTTGACACATATGTAAGGAAGGGGAGTTCTTTAAAGGAGGTGCATATTTCACATGCTTGAATGAGTTTTAAACTCATAAATATTGAGATATTTCATCTCTCCTCTCTCCTCATTTAAGTCTAGTTCCAAAAAGTTAGCTTAACTGATCTAAAAATGGTCAAATATTGACCAAACTGATTTAGAAAATTCTAGAATCAGTTTGTTTGGTTAGGAGCTCAATTTTTCCTATAAATAGAAGCCTCCCCCTTGTTGAAAAATATATAGTGTTTATGCATCGTTACTCTACTCCACCTAAGCCAGAAACTGTGAATTCATTTAATAATTCACTAGTTTTTGGAGCTTCCCTCTTTCTTCAATCCCCATTAGTGGCTCCATCAACATACTTAACCAATTGATTGGTTGGGGGCCTCTACCGTGAACAAAGAATCAAGCAAGTTGTAAGGTAATTAGTGAATATTGATCTTTCTTTAATTTCTCAATGTTTCTCTCTTCTCAACCCCTCTCAAGCTTGAGAAGTTTAATTGTTATGGTTTTTTTTTAATGCTATTGAAGTTTGAATAGTAGTGAAGAGTTACATAATGCTATTGAAGTTAATTTTCATTTATGTTTAAATTCTAATGATTTTTATGTAAATTCTCTCTCTCACTCAAGAAATGGTCATACTCATGACCCGTTCTCAATCCAAATCAAGCTTTTCATAAAGCTTTTCCTTAACCCAAGATTAAACTATGCTTGAGGCCAAATTAATGGCTTTTTTCTATGCTTTTAGTTTATGTATATTAATGATTCAATCCATTATGGATTAATAATCCAATTAGATATTATTTTAATTATTTTCTTAATGATAAGCATTATCCCTTAGAAAAATTGAGATTTATCAGTCATAGCAGCGGAGCTATGGCAAAATTTTTATAAAAATTATGCATAAACTAATCTCATTCAAAGCATAAAAAGAGGACTTCCTACCATATTCTAGGAATTATCATCCTAGATTAATTGAAAGAATTTCATTACAATCATGGAGAAATTGAATTTTAATATCATGCATAAAGGATAAGTTTTTATATCAAAAGTGTTATTTTTACCATTTTTATTTCATGCATAGAAGTATGCATAATGGATAAATTTTTATATCAAAAGTGTTATTTTTACCATTTTTATTTCATGCATAGAAGTATGCATAATGGATAAATTTTTATATCAAAAGTGTTATTTTTACCATTTTTATTTCATGCATAGAAGTATGCATAATGGATAAATTTTTATATCAAAAGTGTTATTTTTACCATTTTTATTTCATGCATAGAAGTATGCATAATGGATAAATTTTTATATCAAAAGTGTTACTTTTATCATTTTTAATTTTCATGCATAGAAGTATGTATAAAGGAAAATTTTTATATCAAAAGTGTTACTTTTATCATTTTTAATTTTCATGCATAGAAGTATGCATAAAAGTTGATTATTTTATTATAAAAGTGTGACTTTTATCATAATTGAATTTCATGCATAGAGGTATGCATAAAAGTTGATTATTTTATTGTAAGAGTGTTACTTTTATCATATTGGATTTCATGCATATAGGTATGCATAAAAGATATTCTTTTTATACTAAAAGTGTGATTTTCCTCATAAATGGATTTTATGCATAAATTACATGCATAAGAGAAATTCTTTTATTCTAAAAGTGTAATTCCTACCAAATTGAATTTATGCATAGGAAGATGCATAAAAGATTGATTCAAAAGTGTCATTCTCATCTAAATTGAATTTATGCATAGGAAGATGCATAAAAGATTGAATTTTAATTCAAAAGTATCATTTTCATTTAAAATGAATTTATGCATAGGAAGATGCAAAAAAAAAAGATTGATTTTTACTTCGAAAGTATTAATCTCCTTAAATGGAATTTATGCATAAATAAATGTGTAAAGAAATCTTATATTAAATATAAGAGTTCTCTTGTATTCTATAAATAGATATGAGATGTGATAGGATGTGATAAGAGGTGTATAAGATGTGATAAGAGGTAATAAGATGAATTAAGATGTGATAAGATGTGTATGAGATGAGGTAAGAAGTGTATGTGATAGGATAAGATGTATATGGGTTGTGATGATAGGGCAAGAATGGATGTGATGTAAAAGATTAGATGTGAAGGCATATGGGGTTATATGAATGGGAATGTGGAAATGGATGTATGTATGTGGATGTGTGGATGTGGAGATGGGAGTGTGGATGTATGAATGTGAAAATGGATGTATGCATGAAGATGTATATGCATAGATGTGAATGTGGATGTAGATGTGGTTGTATAGATGTGAATGTGGAATGTGGATATGGATGTATGTATGTATGTAGAGGTGGATGTATAGATGTGAATGAAAATGTGGATGTGGATGTATGTGAATGTGGATGTAGATGTGGATGTATAGATGTGAATGTGGAAAGTGGATGTGGATGTATGTATGTATGTGGATGTGGATGTGGATGTATGTATGTATGTGGATGTATAGATGTGAATGGAAATGTGGATGTGGATGTATGTGAATGTGGATGTAGATGTGGATGTGGATGTATGTGAATGTGGATGTAGATGTGGATGTATAGATGTGAATGTGGAATGTGGATGTGGATGTATGTATGTATGTGGATGTAGATGTGGATGTATAGATGTGAATGAGAATGTGGATGTGGATGTATGTATGTATATGGATGTGGATGTGGATGTGGATGTATGAATGAGGACGTGATAGTGGATGTATGCATGTGGATGTGGATTTATGGATGTGGATTTATGGATGTGGATATGGATGTGTATGTATGAATGTGGATATGGGATGTGGATGTATAAATGAGGATGTGAAAATGGAGGTAAGCATGTAGATGTGAATGTGGATGTGGATGTGGATGTATGGATGTGGATATGGATGTGAATATATGATATGTGATGTGAAGGAATCTGAAGTGAAGAGATGAAAAATGATGTGATTGGATGAGTACACATATAAATGGAATGTGGAATAAGTAATGTGGATTAATGAGGGATAATGTGGAAAAATGAGAGTTAATATAGAAATTGTATTTGTAAACTGTTTGTAAATGCTGTTTGTAAATGGCTGTTTTATGTCAAGAATGCTGGGGAAGCATTTTGACCGTCTTGTGTTTAAGGTCGTGGAGACCTAACTGATAAAGTTGCAACTGCTGACGGAGAGTCAATGGAGGACGTCTCGCGTAGCAAGGTCGACCGAGGTCTTGACCAGCCTCGGTTCGATTTAAATGGTGAGCTTCCGGTACGGTGGATGAGGGACCAAGGAAGCGGCCTATGAGTGAAGCGCTAGGTCACCTGCGAAGGATCCTAGAGGGTGCTGACCATACGGTGCTCGGGCTCTGGGTCGCCGAAGATACCCACACGTGCGTCGTGGAAGATATTGGAACAAGGAGTAAGAGTTGTTTTGTGAAACCGGGCATGGATCTGGTTGATTGACCTTGCTGGTCTTCAATGGATGAGTCCATGGCTCTTTATATGGATCTGTTGGTTGATCTTGCTGATCTTCAACGAGAGTCCATCTTGATTTTTATAAGTGATTATATTGCCGAGTATTATGGGCTAGGAACTATTGAAAAGGCCCCTGTGTGGACAGGTGGTGAGCGTTCTAGTTGCCAATGATGCCATAGATACTCTGATGAAGGAATGATGGGAAATTATGAATCAACTGGATAAATTGGAAGATTGTGATCAGTGGTACTATGGTTTCCTTAAAGGATTGTTTTAAAGTTAGCTGATGCTAAGAAAAAGGCAATTTCATATTGGGTGTGTAAGTGGTGTGGCTAGTTTTACGTTTGCATGAACTTCCGGCTAGGGGGCCTTGGAACTCTTTTCCTTGGTACCCGGGACAAAACCTAACCAAATTCCAAATTGGATCCCATCACTACAGTGGTTGGGTGGTTGGCTAACCCATGGGATCGGATGGGGTTAGGCTGGACTGATGGATCCGTAAATCGAGATTTAAATTCTATTATTACGATAGATGAAGTAAATCCCGGATAGAAATTGTTCTATGGATAGGAATCAACGGCTGTGCCTCTTGATGGGGAAAAAAGCGTTGATCCCAATGATCTAAGTGCAAGTTCTTCCTTGATTTGACCAAGTACCGTTAAAGGTGCAATCAGATGATCTTGACTACGTTAGAGTAAAGAGTTATCCTGGTGGAATCGCCCGTGCTTTCCGGGTAAAGGAAGTTTTTCCGGTTTCGGTTTTGGACAAACCGACGGATTAGTCTCTTGTCCGGATATCCGTAGGCGAGGCCCCGAATGTGGGATCCCTGTCCCGCGCGAGAAGTGCTACTTCCGCTGCTAGCACCCTGAAACTATTGCTCGGTGGGAACAGGGATCTCACAGTTGGTATCAGAGCGGTTTTGAAAGCTAATAAAGATAATTAAATTCTTATCTGAAATTGGTAATAAGAATTCAGAAACAGCATTTTCATAATGTATTCTCATTCCGTAAGCTTCTTTAATGAAGAAATTTTAATCAAAGAAATTGTTTTTATAGATGGAAGTTCCACATTTATCTGGTATTCCCGACCTCACCCAGTCTCAAGATATGATTGCATTTGCCTTCGAGCATCTCATCTCTTCCGCTTCAACTCAAACAAACCAAGCAAGACTCGCACGCCATTTCGCGAATTTATATTTTCCTACCCCAGCGGAGAGAATACAACATAAGTGGTTTGCAGGGCAATATGTCCACGCCCATTGCAACCACCATACAATGCTGTGGCAGAATCTCTCATTGACTATGATCCTGTTAAAGCTGAAAATGGTGCGTGGTGTCATTCTATATCATTCGACACCTCGAAATTTCAGACTTTCATGTCGAATTTATAGACTCCTTAGTCGATTTATCCCTAAGGAGAAAATAATAGCTCCTTTCGCAGTTAGAGAACTTATGTAACAGGGCATGACTATGGCCCAGTACCGTCGTCTTATGCGTCTCTCGAAGAGATTTTGAATTTTGGAGCCGAGCCACTCTATGTAATTATTGCAACTTGTATATAAATATACAAATGTTTTTTTTTACGGATGATCGGATAAAGAAAAATCTATTTATCAGACTTAAGTCATAGATCTCCAATAAGATCAACTGAGGAGCAAATTATGTCAAAAGTTTATCAAGACGCACAAAAAGGTTGTAATTGTTTGATATAATTCATACAAATTGTTAATTCAAATTGAAATTCGTAAATTAGTAATTGAGTCTTCAATTGGAAGTACCGCAATTGTATGGAACCCTGACTTGCTTGAGACCTAGACATGATGGTATTTACCTTATAGTTTCGAGTATCATGACTATCCGTATATACCGAGGGTATAACTGCAGCTCTTTACCGACAGTATATACGAGTAAATCTAAGACTTGAAATTATAAGTGTTAATGCTATCCAGATGATGATTTTGAATGTGGTTGATATGATTTTTAATTCTGTTTGGGAACTGATGAATTGATTTGGATTCTGATTGAAAAATGATGATCCTTGAAAATGGGTTGAAATGTAATAAGCTGAGCGAAACCACAATGTGGATGATTGGGACGAGTCCCTGTAATGATAAATGATGAAAATGATTCAGCAAATCACTATGAGATTAGTGGATTGTGCTGTCAAATTGCTACTGTTAACACTTGACCGTTAGATCAAGTTAAGGGATGACAAATTGAGAACTTACTTGATTGAAATTCCCGTGGAGGAATGCTCAGAAGGAAATTTTTCGGTCTAATGGACCTTTATCATGTTAAAGATATGAATGATATGATTTGAATGAATTGTTATTTAATGATGAATTCTATATAAGGGATATTTATCCCCATATTCTGTTGGGTTGACCGGAATATAAGGAACCCCAGAATAAATTGGATCTTAAGCAAAAAAGTTGTCCTCTACTTGCGAGATGAGGACATCTTGCACCTTTTAAGTGGGGTAGAATGTAAGATTCCTCCCCCAGTCTTAGAGGTATACAGGAGTAAGAATCTCCCTTTCTGATCTTATAATTATTCTCTCTCTAAAATAAAAGAAAGATTCTGTTTAAAAAAAGGAAGAACCTTTTTCCTGAATACTTCTCAAGAGTCCCACCTGTTTTAAGGATTCAGAACAACGAGTTCAGAAGTGAGAATCGATGTTTTGGATATCAAGGTTTTGGTCTCGAGTACGGCCCAAAAGAAGTTCTTTATCTCTTGGGAAGTATAAGAAGTTATCTCCCAGATATTGTGGACCAAAGAAAGTAGGTGATTTAGCTTACGAACTTCTTTTATCTCCTCATCTCAAAGTTCTTAATGCCTTCTATAGAAAATTGTGCCAAACCCAAATCATGGAAAGACGGTAAAACTTCAGTGGCAAGTTACCGTTGGCTTCTAAGTTACGCTAGCTCCTTCCTTTATATAAGTCGTAACTTTTACTTGTCGCTCACAGTCATCTTACTTCCATCGATCTCCTTTCTTTCTTAATCTCCTTCATGGCTTGGCAACAAGAACTAGTTTTATCCATAATGATTCCTCACCTTCAAGACGCAAGTGAATCTGTAAAGAAGGATTTTATAGAGCAGTATGAGCGCTCACTTTTTCCTCACTTGGGAACTTCTGTAGCGCAAACCAAATGGCGGACCTATCAAAACATAACTAGGGTAACACCCTGGGGTCAGCAGCACTTTCGTAACAATGTCCGCTTGGCCATGGTTATTGAAGCTTTGGGTTTGGGTCCCCGATACTACTGCGTCATGAGATCAAGGCATCCTGGGTTTTCTGAGCGGGTCTTCTTACTGGCGTGTTTTCTTCCTCATGAGAAGATATGCCTTTACCCCGTTTTCGGCTTACCTCTCAGAGGTCCTTTTGTTAGAACACCTCATACCACTGAGATAGGCGCAGCAATAACCCACAGAATCATTCCCATAGATGAGTTACCTTATACTTGTGCAGCTTGTGAGGACTGCTTTTGTGACCATATGATGGACGGGCTTATGGAAGTGTAAAGAGTTCCTCTATCTTTACTGTATAAGTTCCGAGAATGAATAAAGTTTAAATCTTGTTCGTATTTTGAATCTTGCTCTCTTTAAGACTTATCTTGATGGTTAATCTTGATTAAAATTTTTCTCTAAGTCTCATATTCGTGAATCTTGCGAAATTATCACAAGTTGCGAGATGAGGACATCTCGCGTTTTTTTAAGTGGGGTAGAATGTAAGATTCCTCTCCCAACCCTTTTTGATGTCTAGTATCTTCCCCTGTAATCAACCCTCTTCAGAAATATAAAGACCCTATTGCTAACTATTTTAGCCTAGAGAGAGAAAAATTATTCTAGAGAGAGAATATTCAGATTTTGAATATTTTTGGATAGAAAAATATCTCATCCTATTAAAATAAGTTCCCCTGAAACAGAAATTCAAAAAGAATTTTCCAATGTGCAATTGGAATTAATCGGAAATGTGTATAAAGGACCTTAGCCTAAGGGTCTAGATTTTCAGAAATTTTTGGATTATGGTCCAATTAAGGTTCCTATGGGCCAATAGCATCAATCCATGTGTAGAGAGGAGATAAATCCAATTTTGTAAAAGAAGATACCCAAAAATGAGTAAATGCTCACATAAGATGAAGAGTTGAAAATGTACAAGGTTTATTAGTAAAAAATTATGAGCAATATTAAAAGTATGACATATGTAAGGAAGGGGAGTTCTTTAAAGGAGGTGCATATTTCACATAAGATGAAGAGTTGAAAATGTACAAGGTTTATTAGTAAAAAATTATGAGCAATATTAAAAGTATGACATATGTAAGGAAGGGGAGTTCTTTAAAGGAGGTGCATATTTCACATAAGATGAAGAGTTGAAAATGTACAAGGTTTATTAGTAAAAAACTATGAGCAATATTAAAAATATGAGATATTTTGGGTATAATGATTCCATTTTGACACATATGTAAGGAAGGGGAGTTCTTTAAAGGAGGTGCATATTTCACATGCTTGAATGAGTTTTAAACTCATAAATATTGAGATATTTCATCTCTCCTCTCTCCTCATTTAAGTCTAGTTCCAAAAAGTTAGCTTAACTGATCTAAAAATGGTCAAATATTGACCAAACTGATTTAGAAAATTCTAGAATCAGTTTGTTTGGTTAGGAGCTCAATTTTTCCTATAAATAGAAGCCTCCCCCTTGTTGAAAAATATATAGTGTTTATGCATCGTTACTCTACTCCACCTAAGCCAGAAACTGTGAATTCATTTAATAATTCACTAGTTTTTGGAGCTTCCCTCTTTCTTCAATCCCCATTAGTGGCTCCATCAACATACTTAACCAATTGATTGGTTGGGGGCCTCTACCGTGAACAAAGAATCAAGCAAGTTGTAAGGTAATTAGTGAATATTGATCTTTCTTTAATTTCTCAATGTTTCTCTCTTCTCAACCCCTCTCAAGCTTGAGAAGTTTAATTGTTATGGTTTTTTTTTAATGCTATTGAAGTTTGAATAGTAGTGAAGAGTTACATAATGCTATTGAAGTTAATTTTCATTTATGTTTAAATTCTAATGATTTTTATGTAAATTCTCTCTCTCACTCAAGAAATGGTCATACTCATGACCCGTTCTCAATCCAAATCAAGCTTTTCATAAAGCTTTTCCTTAACCCAAGATTAAACTATGCTTGAGGCCAAATTAATGGCTTTTTTCTATGCTTTTAGTTTATGTATATTAATGATTCAATCCATTATGGATTAATAATCCAATTAGATATTATTTTAATTATTTTCTTAATGATAAGCATTATCCCTTAGAAAAATTGAGATTTATCAGTCATAGCAGCGGAGCTATGGCAAAATTTTTATAAAAATTATGCATAAACTAATCTCATTCAAAGCATAAAAAGAGGACTTCCTGCCATATTCTAGGAATTATCATCCTAGATTAATTGAAAGAATTTCATTACAATCATGGAGAAATTGAATTTTAATATCATGCATAAAGGATAAGTTTTTATATCAAAAGTGTTATTTTTACCATTTTTATTTCATGCATAGAAGTATGCATAATGGATAAATTTTTATATCAAAAGTGTTATTTTTACCATTTTTATTTCATGCATAGAAGTATGCATAATGGATAAATTTTTATATCAAAAGTGTTATTTTTACCATTTTTATTTCATGCATAGAAGTATGCATAATGGATAAATTTTTATATCAAAAGTGTTATTTTTACCATTTTTATTTCATGCATAGAAGTATGCATAATGGATAAATTTTTATATCAAAAGTGTTACTTTTATCATTTTTAATTTTCATGCATAGAAGTATGTATAAAGGAAAATTTTTATATCAAAAGTGTTACTTTTATCATTTTTAATTTTCATGCATAGAAGTATGCATAAAAGTTGATTATTTTATTATAAAAGTGTGACTTTTATCATAATTGAATTTCATGCATAGAGGTATGCATAAAAGTTGATTATTTTATTGTAAGAGTGTTACTTTTATCATATTGGATTTCATGCATATAGGTATGCATAAAAGATATTCTTTTTATACTAAAAGTGTGATTTTCCTCATAAATGGATTTTATGCATAAATTACATGCATAAGAGAAATTCTTTTATTCTAAAAGTGTAATTCCTACCAAATTGAATTTATGCATAGGAAGATGCATAAAAGATTGATTCAAAAGTGTCATTCTCATCTAAATTGAATTTATGCATAGGAAGATGCATAAAAGATTGAATTTTAATTCAAAAGTATCATTTTCATTTAAAATGAATTTATGCATAGGAAGATGCAAAAAAAAAAGATTGATTTTTACTTCGAAAGTATTAATCTCCTTAAATGGAATTTATGCATAAATAAATGTGTAAAGAAATCTTATATTAAATATAAGAGTTCTCTTGTATTCTATAAATAGATATGAGATGTGATAGGATGTGATAAGAGGTGTATAAGATGTGATAAGAGGTAATAAGATGAATTAAGATGTGATAAGATGTGTATGAGATGAGGTAAGAAGTGTATGTGATAGGATAAGATGTATATGGGTTGTGATGATAGGGCAAGAATGGATGTGATGTAAAAGATTAGATGTGAAGGCATATGGGGTTATATGAATGGGAATGTGGAAATGGATGTATGTATGTGGATGTGTGGATGTGGAGATGGGAGTGTGGATGTATGAATGTGAAAATGGATGTATGCATGAAGATGTATATGCATAGATGTGAATGTGGATGTAGATGTGGTTGTATAGATGTGAATGTGGAATGTGGATATGGATGTATGTATGTATGTAGAGGTGGATGTATAGATGTGAATGAAAATGTGGATGTGGATGTATGTGAATGTGGATGTAGATGTGGATGTATAGATGTGAATGTGGAAAGTGGATGTGGATGTATGTATGTATGTGGATGTGGATGTGGATGTATGTATGTATGTGGATGTATAGATGTGAATGGAAATGTGGATGTGGATGTATGTGAATGTGGATGTAGATGTGGATGTGGATGTATGTGAATGTGGATGTAGATGTGGATGTATAGATGTGAATGTGGAATGTGGATGTGGATGTATGTATGTATGTGGATGTAGATGTGGATGTATAGATGTGAATGAGAATGTGGATGTGGATGTATGTATGTATATGGATGTGGATGTGGATGTGGATGTATGAATGAGGACGTGATAGTGGATGTATGCATGTGGATGTGGATTTATGGATGTGGATTTATGGATGTGGATATGGATGTGTATGTATGAATGTGGATATGGGATGTGGATGTATAAATGAGGATGTGAAAATGGAGGTAAGCATGTAGATGTGAATGTGGATGTGGATGTGGATGTATGGATGTGGATATGGATGTGAATATATGATATGTGATGTGAAGGAATCTGAAGTGAAGAGATGAAAAATGATGTGATTGGATGAGTACACATATAAATGGAATGTGGAATAAGTAATGTGGATTAATGAGGGATAATGTGGAAAAATGAGAGTTAATATAGAAATTGTATTTGTAAACTGTTTGTAAATGCTGTTTGTAAATGGCTGTTTTATGTCAAGAATGCTGGGGAAGCATTTTGACCGTCTTGTGTTTAAGGTCGTGGAGACCTAACTGATAAAGTTGCAACTGCTGACGGAGAGTCAATGGAGGACGTCTCGCGTAGCAAGGTCGACCGAGGTCTTGACCAGCCTCGGTTCGATTTAAATGGTGAGCTTCCGGTACGGTGGATGAGGGACCAAGGAAGCGGCCTATGAGTGAAGCGCTAGGTCACCTGCGAAGGATCCTAGAGGGTGCTGACCATACGGTGCTCGGGCTCTGGGTCGCCGAAGATACCCACACGTGCGTCGTGGAAGATATTGGAACAAGGAGTAAGAGTTGTTTTGTGAAACCGGGCATGGATCTGGTTGATTGACCTTGCTGGTCTTCAATGGATGAGTCCATGGCTCTTTATATGGATCTGTTGGTTGATCTTGCTGATCTTCAACGAGAGTCCATCTTGATTTTTATAAGTGATTATATTGCCGAGTATTATGGGCTAGGAACTATTGAAAAGGCCCCTGTGTGGACAGGTGGTGAGCGTTCTAGTTGCCAATGATGCCATAGATACTCTGATGAAGGAATGATGGGAAATTATGAATCAACTGGATAAATTGGAAGATTGTGATCAGTGGTACTATGGTTTCCTTAAAGGATTGTTTTAAAGTTAGCTGATGCTAAGAAAAAGGCAATTTCATATTGGGTGTGTAAGTGGTGTGGCTAGTTTTACGTTTGCATGAACTTCCGGCTAGGGGGCCTTGGAACTCTTTTCCTTGGTACCCGGGACAAAACCTAACCAAATTCCAAATTGGATCCCATCACTACAGTGGTTGGGTGGTTGGCTAACCCATGGGATCGGATGGGGTTAGGCTGGACTGATGGATCCGTAAATCGAGATTTAAATTCTATTATTACGATAGATGAAGTAAATCCCGGATAGAAATTGTTCTATGGATAGGAATCAACGGCTGTGCCTCTTGATGGGGAAAAAAGCGTTGATCCCAATGATCTAAGTGCAAGTTCTTCCTTGATTTGACCAAGTACCGTTAAAGGTGCAATCAGATGATCTTGACTACGTTAGAGTAAAGAGTTATCCTGGTGGAATCGCCCGTGCTTTCCGGGTAAAGGAAGTTTTTCCGGTTTCGGTTTTGGACAAACCGACGGATTAGTCTCTTGTCCGGATATCCGTAGGCGAGGCCCCGAATGTGGGATCCCTGTCCCGCGCGAGAAGTGCTACTTCCGCTGCTAGCACCCTGAAACTATTGCTCGGTGGGAACAGGGATCTCACAACAACAGTGAAATCAAACTCAAGAAGAATCAATAGCCATCGTGTGATTCTTCCTGTGGAGCATGGTTTGATACAACAATGCTTGATGATCCACATAGAAAACAAACTTGGTGGCAAGGAGGTAATAACGAAATTTCCTTACTGCATATATCATTGCCAACCCTTCTCGCTCCGTAGTGGTGTAGTTCATCTCAGCATCGTTTAACTGGCGACTGGCAAAGCTAATGGGGTAGTCTAGCTTGTGTTCTCCAGGTTGAGTTAACACACACCCAATAGCAAAGTTTGATGCATCAATATGAACATGGAAGAGTAAATCCCAGTTAGGCATTCTCAAGATTGGAGCACTCGCCAAGGCCTTCTTTAATAGCTCATAGGCATGGTCACATTCTTCGGTCCAAATAAACTCGATGAGAAGCTTATACAATGGTCGAGCTATCTCGGCGAAGAAGAGAATAAACCTTCGATAATAACCAACGTGGCCCATAAAGTGTTGGACTCCCTTATAGTTGGTGGGTGGGGGTAATCTAGAATGACCTTGATTTTACTCTCGTCAGTGGAAATCCCATTTTTGGACACTATATGCCCTAAGATAACTCCGTGTTTAACCCAGAATTGGCATTTGAAAGGATTCAATGAGAGGTGATATAATCTACACCTTTCAAATATTTTTCGTAAACACATCAAGTGCTCGTCCCAAGAGGAATGAACACAAAGATCATATAAGAAAGCTTCACAAAAGTCCCTTAGATATTCCTTAAAGGCCGTGTTTATCAATCGTTGGAATGTTGCAGGTGCATTGGTCAAGCCAAAAGCCATGACGCGAAAGGCAAACACTCCAAACTCCGTGATAAATGCTGTTTTAGCTTGGTCCTCGACTGCAATTGTGATCTGATTGTAACCCGAGTACCCATCTAAAAAGCTATATGCCTCCTTGCCTGCAACTCTTTCAAGCACATGTTCAGAATATGGCAAGGCTGTAATGATCCCTTCTGGTGGCTGCATTAACCTTTTTGAGATCAACGCACACTCTGAGTTTCCCATTCTTCTTTGGTACGATGACTATCGGAGAAACTCATTCTGAGTGCTCAATAGGGTATATGAATCCACATTTTACAAGCTTTTCAATTTCCTCTTGTACAATCTTTGCATACTTAGGATTCATTGGGTAGGGACGTTGCTGGACTGGTTTAGCAGTGCTAATCATTGAAATCGTGTGTTGCACCACCGAGGGTGGGACACCTTCATATCATGATATGTCCAAGCAAATATGTCCTTGATGTGGATTCAGGCGCTTCGAACCACATGACGAGTCCTGGGGAGTGGTTCAAAGAGATGAAAAACCCGGAAAGACCAGGTTTTGTGGAAACAGGGGATGACACTGCTCATCCAATTGCCCACATTGGAGATGTGCCATTGTCTATGCAGGATGGCAAAGTGAAGTACCTTGCAGATGTACTTCATGTACCGAACATAACAAAGAATCTGGTTTCAGTTGGCCAGATGATTGAGCAGGGTTTGCAGGTTCGGTTTAACCCTGATGGGTGTTATGTTGAAGATTTTAAAGACAAGTGCAGGTTGGTTGCAAAAGGCAACAAAGTGGGCAGAATGTTTACATTGAATGTAGACATGCCTGAAATGAGTGCTACGATGTTTGCAAATGGTTCAGGAGTTGTTGCAGACACAGACATATGGCATAAAAGAATTGGACATGTAAATGTGCAGAGATTGAAGTCTATGCAGACAAAAGGAATTGTGACAGGGCTGCCAAAATTTAAAGTGGAAGGTATGCAGAAAATATGTGAAGCATGCCAATTTGGGAAGCAAACAAAGCATGTGTTTCCACGTAACAGATATGTGAGCAGAAATGCACTAGATGTTGTGCATTCAGATGTATGGGGTCCTACGAAGACCATATCTATGGGAGGCTGCAGGTATTATGTGACTTTCATTGATGACCACACAAGGAAAGTGTGGGTATATTTCATGAAAGAGAAGAGTGAGGTGTTCACTCACTTTCAGAATTTCAGAGTTTTGGTTGAAAAGCAAACAGGGAAATATGTAAAGTGCCTAAGGTCAGATGGAGGGGGAGAGTACTTCTCCAATGAGTTCTCTGAATTCTTGAAGAAGAATGGTATTCGGAGAAAGTTTACATGCAGATACACTCCGCAGCAAAATGGAGTTGCTGAGCGAAAAAATAGGCACATTGCTGAGATTGCGCGAGCATTGATGGAAGAGAAGAATATGCCGCATTGCTATTGGGCTGAGGCTGTTTCTACAGCAGTATACATCATGAACAGGACTCCAACTGCAGCCATACATGATGTAACTCCAGAGGAGAGGTTTACTGGCAGAAAACCAGATTTGTCTCATCTGAAAGTTTTTGGATGCATTGCATATGTGCATGTGCCAGATGAGCTGAGAACTAAGCTGGACCCGAAAGCTAAAAAATGTGTGTTTATTGGATATTCCCTTGAGCAAAAGGGATACAGGTGTTATAACCCTGCTACACGTGAGTTGAGGGTAAGCAGGGATGTTGTCTTTGATGAGATGAGCAGCTGGTATGCTGCTGAAAAAGAAGCTATTGGGGCTGATGTGAGTGGAAGTGTGGTTGCACAGAATGCAGGTCAGTCACAGTCTTTGAGTGGACCAGGAGAGTCCTCATCTAGTGGGTCTGTTGATAGACCATGGAGTGGCAGGCTGCATCATAATACCAATCCTGCAAATGTGATTACTACATCACGTAAAGGAAAAGAGAAAGTGGTTGAGCCCCTTGGTATGCCTGACATTTCTGCAGGGCATTCTCATGTTGATGGAGAGTCTAGTGGCTCAGATATGAGCCTTGATGAGGAGCTTGGGATCCGAGCTATGAGAACACCTGGTGTAAAGAAGGCTATGGAAGCCATGAATGAAAAGCTGCGAAAATCTGTGAGAGTGAAGAACCCTGTGCAGAGGTTTACTTATGATGGTTATGTGGCACATCACTATGCATATATGGCAAAGGTTGTGCAGGTTGTTGAGCCCACATGCATTGATGAGGCTGTTGAAAATGTGTGTTGGGAGAAAGCTATGGATGAGGAGATGGATGCACTATATGGAAATGAAACTTGGGATTTAGTGCAATTGCCAGAAGGCAAGAAAGCCATTGGATGCAAGTGGGTGTACAAAGTTAAACATAACAGTGATGGAAGCATAAACAGGTACAAGGCTAGATTGGTAGCCAAAGGATATGCGCAGACATATGGGATTGATTATGAGGAAACTTTCAGCCCAGTTGCCAAGATGGCAACGGTGAGAGTTGTGATAGTAGTGGCTGCGTCAAAGCAATGGTCTTTACATCAGATGGATGTAAAGAATGCATTCTTGCATGGGGATTTGCAAGAAGAGGTGTATATGTTGCAGCCACCTGGTTATGAGGATGAGGGTCACCCCGAGCATATTTGCAGGTTGAAGAAAGCCTTGTATGGCTTAAAGCAAGCACCAAGAGCATGGTCTGACAAGATTTCTGAATATCTTGTCACTATTGGCTTTCATGTAGCCAATGCAGATTTCTCATTGTATGTGAGACATGGTGATAGAGGAGTTGTGCTTGTTGTCATCTATGTAGATGACTTGATCATTACGGGGGACCATGATGCAGAGATCTTTGATGTAAAGATCTTGCTTAGACAGAAGTTTGAGATGAAGGATCTGGGGGAGCTCAGATATTTCTTGGGCATTGAGGTGATTAGGTCACCACATGGTATTGGATTACTGCAGAGACAGTATGGCTTGGACATGTTGTCCAAATATGGTATGACAGGCTGTAAGCCTATTTCTGTGCCATTGGATCAGAATAGCAAATTGAGTGCAGATTCAGGAGAGATCTTGGAGGATCCTACTATGTACAGACGCATAGTAGGAAGTTTGATCTACATGACGATCACCAGACCAGATTTGAGCTATGCTGTTGGGTTGGTGAGTCAGTTTATGCAGGTTCCACGGAAATCGCATTTGGATGCAGTGAGACGCATACTGAGGTATGTGAAGTCTACTTTGCATTGTGGACTATTCTATGAGACTGGGGCAGAGATATGTGTACATGGGTACACAGATGCTGATTGGGCTGGTAGTATCTCAGACAGAAGATCTACCAGTGGCTTCATGTTTTCTTTGGGGAGTGCTGCTGTGACTTGGAGCAGCAAGAAGCAGCCTACGGTTGCTCTATCGAGTACGGAGGCCAAGTACAGAGGAGCTGCTATGGCAGCATGTGAGGTAGCTTGGTTGAGAAAGCTACTTGCAGATTTGGGTCTATCAGTGGATAGACAGGTTGTCATTTTCTGTGACAACATTAGCAGTATACAGTTGGCCAGGAACCCAGTCTTTCATGCTCGTACGAAGCACATAGAGGTCCACTACCACTTTGTCAGAGAGAAGGTCTTGGCAGGAGACCTTGACCTTGTTTATGTCAGCACAGAGGATCAGGTAGCTGACATCTTCACCAAAGCATTGGGTACAGAGAAGCTCCGCAGATTTAGGGCTTCGCTTGGTGTACATGAGATGGAGTTGAGCTCGAGGGGGAGTGTTGAGATATCGAGCTCGTCTAGTGAGGCGGTGGACACTGATGACCCGCCTGGGGGATAGGCCCCACACTTACACCACACTGGCATGGTTGGTGAGATCATGGGAGATATGCGGCCAGTGGGATGATAGGCTGTGTGACAGCCATTCTAGAGACTGGCATAGTTATAGCACCAGCTCATTTAGTCGGGTTCACACTATAGAGAACCCGTGTATGTATTGGTTGAGTACCTTTCATATTATGAGTACTCTTATTCTTGTATATGGTGTGTTGAGTGTTGAGTAGAGAAGAAGAAGATTTTCAGCCTCTCACCTTGTGTGTTCTCTATTAGGGTTTTGTGAGTGTGTGTGTGTGTGCTTGCAAGAGCTCAAGCTCTCTTCCCCCCTGCATCTTTTCACATATAACCATAGAAGGGATCCACATGGCTTGCAATCAGACGCTAAAACAAATACTATGGGCAAGAGTTTGGTGGCCAACACTAAAATCTAAAGTCCATAAATAAGTAGGGAATTGCCCACGTGTCAAAAGCAACCTCCTTATCCACATGCCATGTTGTTTCAAGTATCAGTAGTCCCAAAATGGAGCCAATACATTGTTGAGTATCTCACAAAAGGCTTATTGCCTAAAAACATAAGCAAGGCTCAACGGAAAGCTATTGAACTTGAAGCAAATGACTACGAGCTTATTGCAAATCAACTCTATAAGAGAGGCAAGGACAAACAACTACATTTGTGCATCACCAAAGTGGAATATATATGAGTTCTTGAACAAGCTCATGCAAGACTATCAGGGGGACATTTCTCCATAGAAATGACAACAAAAGCTATAATGACTACTGGTGTAAGATTCCTCCCCATCCTTCGAGGTATACAGGAGTAAGAATCTCCCTTTCTGATCTTATAATTATTCCCTCTCTAAAATAAAAGAAAGTTCTGTTTAACAAAGGAAGACCCTTTTCCTAGAATACTTCTCAAGAGTCCCACCTGTTTTAAGGATTCAGAACAATGAGTTCAGAAGTGAGAATCGATGTTTTGGATATCAAGGTTTTGGTCTTCATTCGAGTACGGCCCAAAAGAAGTTCTTTATCTCTTGGGGAGTATATGAAGTTATCCCCCAGATATTGTGAGCCTTATATCTGAATTCAATGAAAGTAGGTGACTTAGCCTACAAGCTTCTTTTATCTCTTCATCTCAAAATTCTTAATGGCTTCTATAGAAAAATGTGTCAAACCCAAATCATGGAAAGACGGTAAAACTTCAGTGGCAAGTTACCGTTGGCTTCTAAGTTACGCTAGCTCCTTCCTTTATTTAAGTTGTAACTTTTACTTGTCGCTCACAGTAATCTTACTTCCATCGATCTCCTTTCTTTCTTAATCTCCTTCATGGCTTGGCAACAAGAACTAGTTTTATCCATAATGATTCCTCACCTTCAAGACGCAAGTGAATCTGTGAAGAAGGATTTTATAGAGCAGTATGAGCGCTCACTTTTCCCTCACTTGGGAACTTCTGTAGCGCAAACCAAATGGCGGACCTATCAAAACATAACTAGGGTAACACCCTGGGGTCAGCAGCACTTTCGTAACAATGTCCGCTTGGCCATGGTTATTGAAGCTTTGGGTTTGGGTCCCCGATACTACTGTGTCATGAGATCAAGGCATCTTGGGTTTTCTGAGCGGGTCTTCTTACTGGCATGTTTTCTTCCTCATGAGAAGATATGCCTTTATCCCGTTTTTGGCTTACCTCTCAGAGGTCCTTTTGTTAGATCACCTCATACCACTGAGATAGGTGCAGCAATAACCAACAGAATTATTCCCATAGATGAGTTACCTTATACTTGTGCAGCTTGTGAGGACTGCTTTTGTGATCATATGATGGACGGGCTTATGGAAGTGTAAAGAGTTCTTCTATCTTTACTGTATAAGTTCCGAGAATGAATAAAGTTTAAATCTTGTTCTTATTTTGAATCTTGCTCTCTTTAAGACGTTTCTTGGTGGTTAATCTTGATTAAAATTTTTCTCTAAGTCTCATATTCGTGCATCTTGCGAAATTATCCCAGTTTGCGAGATGAGGACATCTCGCATTTTTTAAGTGGGGTAGAATGTAAGATTCCTCCCCCACCCCCTTTTTTATGTCTAGTATCTTTCCTTGTAATCAATCCCTCTTCAGAAATATAAAGACCTTGTTTCTATCTGTTTTAGCCTAGAGAGAGAAAAATATTCTAGAGAGAGAATATTCAGATTTTGAATATTTTTGGATAGAAAAATATCTCTTCTAATTCAGATGAGTTCCCCTGAAACAGAAACTCAAAAAGAATTTTCCAATGTGCAATTGGAATTAATTGAAAATAGGTATAAAGAACCTTAGCCTAAGGGTCTAGATTTTTAGAAATCTTTAGACTATGGTCCAATTAAGGTTCCTATGGACCAATAGCATCAATCCATGTGTAGGGAGGAGATAAATCCAACTTGTAAAAAAAGAAAATACCCAAAAATGAGTAAATGCTCACATGAGGTGAAGAGTTGAAAATGTACAAGGTTTATTAGTAAAAAACTATGTGCAATATTAAAAATATGAGATATTTTGGGTATAATGATTTTATTATGACACATATGTAAGGAAGGGGAGTCCCTTAAATGCTCACATAAGATGAAGAGTTGAAAATGTACAAGGTTTATTAGTAAAAAACTATGAGCAATATTAAAATGATTCCATTATGACACATATGTAAGGAAGGGGAGTTCTTTAAAGGAGGTGCATATTTCACATAAGATGAAGAGTTGAAAATGTACAAGGTTTATTAGTAAAAAACTATGAGCAATATTAAAATGATTCCATTATGACACATATGTAAGGAAGGGGAGTTCTTTAAAGGAGGTGCATATTTCACATAAGATGAAGAGTTGAAAATGTACAAGGTTTATTAGTAAAAAACTATGAGCAATATTAAAATGATTCCATTATGACACATATGTAAGGAAAGGGAGTTCTTTAAAGGAGGTGCATATTTCACATAAGATGAGGTGTTGAAAATGTACAAGGTTTATTAGTAAAAAAACTATGAGCAATATTAAAATGATTCCATTATGACACATATGTAAGGAAGGGGAGTTCTTTAAAGGAGGTGCATATTTCACATGCTTGAATGAGTTTTAAACTCATAAAAATTGAGATATTTCATCTCTCCTCTCTCCTCATTCAAGTCTAGTTCCAAAAAGTTAGCTTAACTAACCTAAAAATGGTCAAATATTGACCAAACTGATTTAGAAAATTCTAGAATCAGTTTGTTTGGTTAGGAGCTCAATTTTTCCTATAAATAGAAGCCTCCCCCTTGTTGAAAAATATATAGTGTTTATGCATCGTTACTCTACTCCACCTAAGCCAGAAACTGTGAATTCATTTAAAAATTCACTAGTTTTTGGAGCTTCCCTCTTTCTTCAATTCCCATTAGTGGCTCCATCAACATACTTAACCAATTGATTGGTTGGGGGCCTCTACCGTGAACAAAGAATCAAGCAATTTGTAAGGTAATTAGTGAATATTGATCTTTTATATAATTTCTCAATGTTTCTCTCTTCTCAACCCCTCTCAAGCTTGAGAAGCTTAATTGGTATGGTTTTTTAAATGCTATTAAAGTTAATTGGTGAATAGTAGTGAAGAGTTACATAATTTAATAAATGCTATTGAAGTTAATTTTTATTTATGTTTAAATTCTAATGGTTTTTATGTAATTTCTCTCTCTCACTCAAGAAATGGTCGTATTCACGACCCATTCTCAATCCAAATGAAGCTTTTCATAAAGCTTTTCCTTAATCCAAGATTAAACTATGCTTGAGGCCAAATTAATGGCTTTTTTCTATGCTTTTAGTTTATGCATATTGATGATTCAATCCATTATAGATTAATGATCCAATTAGAGATCATTTTAATTATTTCCTTAATGATAAGCTTTATCCCTTAGAAAAAATTGAGATTTATCAGTCATAGCAGCGGAGCTATGGCAAAATTTTTATAAAAATTATGCATAAAATAATTTCATTCAAAGCATAAAAAGAGGACTTCCTACCATATTCTAGGAATTATCATACTAGATTAATTGAAAGAATTTCATTATAATCATGGAGAAATTGAATTTTAATATCATGCATAAAGGATAATTTTTTTATATCAAAAGTGTTACTTTTATCATTTTTAATTTTCATGCATAGAAGTATGCATAAAGGAAAAATTTTTATATCAAAAGTGTTACTTTTATCATTTTTTAATTTTCATGCATAGAAGTATGCATAAAGGAAAATTTTTTATATCAAAAGTGATACTTTTATCATTTTTAATTTTCATGCATAGAAGTATGCATAAAGGATAATTTTTTATATTAAAAGTGTTACTTTTATCATTTTTAATTTTCATGCATAGAAGTATGCATAAAGAAAAAAAAATTTATATCAAAAGTGTTACTTTTATCATTTTTAATTTTCATGCATAGAAGTATGCATAAAGGATAATTTATTTATATCAAAAGTGTTACTTTTATCATATTGGATTTCATGCATAGAGGTATGCATAAAAGTTGAAATTTTATTATAAAAGTGTTACTTTTAGCATAATTGAATTTCATGCATAGAGGTATGCATAAAAGATATGGGAAGTGATAAGATATGATAAGATGCATGTGGATGTGGATGTGGATGTATGAATGTGGATGTATGGATGTGAATGTGGATGTGGATGTGGATGTATGAATGGGGATATATGGATGTGGATGTGGATGTATGAATGTGGATGTATGGATGTGAATGTGGATGTGGATGTGGATGTATGAATGTGGATGTATGGATGTATGAATGTGGATGAGTGGATGTGAATGAGGATGTAGATGTGGATGCATGGATGTAAATGTGGATGTGGATGTATGGATGTATGCATGTAGATGTGGATGCATGAATGTGGATGTATGGATGTGAATGAGCATATAGATTTGGATGTATGGATGTGAATGTGCATGTAGATATGGATGTATATATGTGAATGGGAATGTGGATGTGGATGTATGTATGCATGTGGATGTGGATATGGATGTGTATGTATGAATGTGGATATGGGATGTGGATGTATAAATGAGGATGTGAAAATGGAGATAAGCATGTAGATGTGGATGCATGAATGTGGATGTATGGATGTGAATGAGGATATAGATGTGGATGTATGGATGTGAATGTGCATGTAGATATGGATGTATATATGTGAATGGGAATGTGGATGTGGATGTATGTATGCATGTGGATGGGAATGTGTATATATGTGAATGGGAATGTGGATGTGGATGTATGTATGCATGTGGATGTGGATATGGATGTGTATGTATGAATGTGGATATGGGATGTGGATGTATAAATGAGGATGTGAAAATGGAGATAAGCATGTAGATGTGGATGCATGAATGTGGATGTATGGATGTGAATGAGGATATAGATGTGGATGTATGGATGTGAATGTGCATGTAGATATGGATGTATATATGTGAATGGGAATGTGGATGTGGATGTATGTATGCATGTGGATGTGGATATGGATGTGTATGTATGAATGTGGATATGGGATGTGGATGTATAAATGAGGATGTGAAAATGGAGATAAGCATGTAGATGTGGATGCATGAATGTGGATGTATGGATGTGAATGAGGATATAGATGTGGATGTATGGATGTGAATGTGCATGTAGATATGGATGTATATATGTGAATGGGAATGTGGATGTGGATGTATGTATGCATGTGGATGTGGATATGGATGTGTATGTATGAATGTGGATATGGGATGTGGATGTATAAATGAGGATGTGAAAATGGAGATAAGCATGTAGATGTGAATGTATGGATGTGAATGTGGATGTGGATGTGGATGTAGGGATGTGAATGAGGATGTGGATGTGGATGCATAGATGTAAATGTGGATGTGTATGTATGGATGTAGGCATGTAGATGTGGATGCATGAATGTGGATGTATGGATGTGAATGAGGATATAGATGTGGATGTATGGATGTGAATGTGCATGTAGATATGGATGTATAGATGTGAATGGGAATGTGGATGTGGATGTGGATGTATGTATGTATGTATGTGGATGTGGATGTATGAATGAGGACGTGATAATGAATGTATGCATGTGGATGTGGATATGGATGTGTATGTATGAATGCGGATATGGATGTGGATATGGATGTGTATGTATGAATGTGGATATGGGATGTGGATGTATAAATGAGGATGTGAAAATGGAGATAAGCATGTAGATGTGGATGTATGGATGTGAATGTGGATGTGGATGTGGATGTATGGATGTGGATATGGATGTGAATATATGATATGTGATGTGAAGGAATCTGAAGTGAAGAGATGGAAAATGATATGATTGGATGAGTACACATATAAATGAAATGTGGAATAAGTAATGTGGATTGTATGAGGGATAATGTGGAAAAATGAGAGTTAATATAGAAATTGTATTTGTAAACTGTTTGTAAATGGCTGTTTTATGTCAAGAATGCTGGGAAAGCATTTTGATCGTCTTGTGATTAAGGTTGTGGAGACCTAACTGATAAAGTTGCAACTGCTGACGGAGAGTCAATGGAGGACGTCTCGCGTAGCAAGGTCGGCCGAGGTCTTGACCAGCCTCGGTTCGATTAAAATGGTGAGCTTCCGGTACGGTGGATGAGGGACCAAGGAAGCGGCCTATGAGTGAAGCGCTAGGTCACCTGCGAAGGATCCTAGAGGGTGCTGACCATACGGTGCTCGGGCTCTGGGTCGCCCAGGATACCCACGCGTGCGTCGAGGAAGATATTGGAACAAGGAGTAAGAGTTGTTTTCTGGAACCGAGCATGGATCTGGTTGACTGACCTTGCTGGTCCTCAACGGATGAGTCCATGGCTCTTTTATATGGATCTGTTGGTTGATCTTGCTGATCTTCAACGAGAGTCCATCTTGATAAGTGATTATATTGTTGAGTATTATGGGCTAGGAACTATTGAAACGGCCCCTGTGTGGACAGGTGGTGAGCGTTCTAGTTGCCAATGATGCCATAGATACTCTGATGAAGGAATGATGGGAAATTATGAATCAACTGGATAAATTGGGAGATTGTGATCAGTGGTACTATGGTTTCATTAAAGGATTGTTTTAAAGTTAGCTGATGCTAAGAGAAAGGCAATTTTCATATTGGGTGTGTAAGTGGTGTGGCTAGTTTTATGTTTGCATGAAATTCCGGCTAGGGGGCCTTGGAACTCTTTTCCTTGGTACCCGGGACAAAACCTAACCAAATTCCAAGTTGGATCCCATCACTACAGTGGTTGGGCGGTTGGCTAACCCATGGGATCGGATGGGGTTAGGCTGGACTGATGGATCCGTAAATCGAGACTCAATTTCTGTTATTACGATAGATAAAGTAAATCCCGGATAGTAATTGTTCTATGGATAGGAATCAACGGCTGTGCCTCCTTGGTGGGGAAAAAAGCGTTGATCCCAATGATCCAAGTGCAAGTTTCTTCCTTGATCTGACCAAGTATCTTTATAGATGTAGTCGGATCTGTTTGATCAGTAAGGATTTTGACTACGTTAGAGAAAAAATTATCCTGGTGGAATCGCCCGTGCTTTCCGGATAAGGGAAGTTTTTCCGAGTCTGGTTTTGGAAAAACCGACGGATTAGTCTTTTGTCCGGATATCCGTGGACGAGGCCCCGAGTGTGGGACCCTGCCTCGCGCAAGAAGTGCTACTTCCGCTGCTAGTACCCGAAATCCGTTGCGCGGTGGGAACAGGGATCTCACAGTTGGTATCAGAGCGAATTGTACTGTGAGATCCCTGTTCCCACCGCGCAACGGATTTCGGGTACTAGCAACGGAAGTAGCACTTCTTGCGCAAGGCAGGGTCCCACACTCGGGGCCTCGTCCACGGATATCCGGACAAAAGACTAATCCGTCGGTTTTTCCAAAACCAGACTCGGAAAAACTTCCCTTATCCGGAAAGCACGGGCGATTCCACCAGGATAATTTTTTCTCTAACGTAGTCAAAATCCTTACTGATCAAACAGATCCGACTACATCTATAAAGATACTTGGTCAGATCAAGGAAGAAACTTGCACTTGGATCATTGGGATCAACGCTTTTTTCCCCACCAAGGAGGCACAGCCGTTGATTCCTATCCATAGAACAATTACTATCCGGGATTTACTTTATCTATCGTAATAACAGAAATTGAGTCTCGATTTACGGATCCATCAGTCCAGCCTAACCCCATCCGATCCCATGGGTTAGCCAACCGCCCAACCACTGTAGTGATGGGATCCAACTTGGAATTTGGTTAGGTTTTGTCCCGGGTACCAAGGAAAAGAGTTCCAAGGCCCCCTAGCCGGAATTTCATGCAAACATAAAACTAGCCACACCACTTACACACCCAATATGAAAATTGCCTTTCTCTTAGCATCAGCTAACTTTAAAACAATCCTTTAATGAAACCATAGTACCACTGATCACAATCTCCCAATTTATCCAGTTGATTCATAATTTCCCATCATTCCTTCATCAGAGTATCTATGGCATCATTGGCAACTAGAACGCTCACCACCTGTCCACACAGGGGCCGTTTCAATAGTTCCTAGCCCATAATACTCAACAATATAATCACTTATCAAGATGGACTCTCGTTGAAGATCAGCAAGATCAACCAACAGATCCATATAAAAGAGCCATGGACTCATCCGTTGAGGACCAGCAAGGTCAGTCAACCAGATCCATGCTCGGTTCCAGAAAACAACTCTTACTCCTTGTTCCAATATCTTCCTCGACGCACGCGTGGGTATCCTGGGCGACCCAGAGCCCGAGAACCGTATGGTCAGCACCCTCTAGGATCCTTCGCAGGTGACCTAGCGCTTCACTCATAGGCCGCTTCCTTGGTCCCTCATCCACCGTACCGGAAGCTCACCATTTTAATCGAACCGAGGCTGGTCAAGACCTCGGCCGACCTTGCTACGCGAGACGTCCTCCATTGACTCTCCGTCAGCAGTTGCAACTTTATCAGTTAGGTCTCCACGACCTTAATCACAAGACGATCAAAATGCTTTCCCAGCATTCTTGACATAAAACAACCATTTACAAACAGTTTACAAATACAATTTCTATATTAACTCTCATTTTTCCACATTATCCCTCATACAATCTACATTACTTATTCCACATTTCATTTATATGTGTACTCATCCAATCATATCATTTTCCATCTCTTCACTTCAGATTCCTTCACATCACATATCATATATTCACATCCATATCCACATCCATACATCCACATCCACATCCACATTCACATCCATACATCCACATCTACATGCTTATCTCCATTTTCACATCCTCATTTATACATCCACATCCCATATCCACATTCATACATACACATCCATATCCACATCCATATCCGCATTCATACATACACATCCATATCCACATCCACATGCATACATTCATTATCACGTCCTCATTCATACATCCACATCCACATACATACATACATACATCCACATCCACATCCACATTCCCATTCACATCTATACATCCATATCTACATGCACATTCACATCCATACATCCACATCTATATCCTCATTCACATCCATACATCCACATTCATGCATCCACATCTACATGCCTACATCCATACATACACATCCACATTTACATCCATGCATCCACATCCACATCCTCATTCACATCCCTACATCCACATCCACATCCACATTCACATCCATACATTCACATCTACATGCTTATCTCCATTTTCACATCCTCATTTATACATCCACATCCCATATCCACATTCATACATACACATCCATATCCACATCCACATGCATACATACATCCACATCCACATTCCCATTCACATATATACATCCATATCTACATGCACATTCACATCCATACATCCACATCTATATCCTCATTCACATCCATACATCCACATTCATGCATCCACATCTACATGCTTATCTCCATTTTCACATCCTCATTTATACATCCACATCCCATATCCACATTCATACATACACATCCATATCCATATATCCCCAGTCATACATCCACATCCACATCCACATTCACATCCATACATCCACATTCACATCCATACATCCACAGTTGGTATCAGAGCGAATTGGTTAATAAAGATCAACTGAGAAGACAAATATGTCAAAAATTTATGTAGAAACACAAAAAGGTTGTAATTGTGTGATATAATTCATACAATTTGATATTCAAACTGAAATTCGTAATTTGGTAATTGGGTCTTCAGATAGAAGTACCGCAATTATATAGAATCCCTGACTTGCTTGAGGCCTAGACATGATGGTATTTACCTTATAATTCCAAGAGCCACGACTACCCGTATATACTGAGAGTATACTGCAGCTCTTTACCGACAGTATATACGAGTAAATCTAAGACTTGAAATTATAAGCGTTAATGCTATCCAGATGACGAATTCGAATGTGGTTGATATGATTTTTAATTCTGTTTGAGAATTGATGAATTGATTTGGATTCTGATTGAAAAATGATGATTTTTAAAATTTAGTTGAAATGTAATAACTGAGCGAAACCACAATGAGGATGAATGGGACGAGTCCCAGTGATGATATTCATAACTGGAATGATGATAATGAATTCAGCAAATCACTATGAGATTAGTGGGTTGTGCTGTCAAATTGTTACTGTTAACACTTGATCAGTAGATCAAGTTAAGGGATGACAAATTGAGAACTTGCTTGACTGAAATTCCCGTGGAGGAATGTTCAGAAGGAAATTTTTCGGTCTAATAGACCATTATCATGTTAAAGATATGAATGATATGATCTGAATATTAATGATGAGTTCTATATAAGGGATATTTATCCCAGTGTTCTGTTGGGTTGACCAGAATATAAGGAACCCCAAAATAAAATTGGATGTTAAGAAAAAGAGTTGTCCTCTACCTTGCGAGATGAGGACATCTCGCACTTTTTAAGTGGGGTAGAATGTAAGATTCCTCCCCATCCTTTGAGGTATACAGGAGTAAGAATCTCCCTTTCTGATCTTATAATTATTCCCTCTCTAAAATAAAAGAAAGTTCTGTTTAACAAAGGAAGACCCTTTTCCTAGAATACTTCTCAAGAGTCCCACCTGTTTTAAGGATTCAGAACAATGAGTTCAGAAGTGAGAATCGATGTTTTGGATATCAAGGTTTTGGTCTTCATTCGAGTACGGCCCAAAAGAAGTTCTTTATCTCTTGGGGAGTATATGAAGTTATCCCCCAGATATTGTGAGCCTTATATCTGAATTCAATGAAAGTAGGTGACTTAGCCTACAAGCTTCTTTTATCTCTTCATCTCAAAATTCTTAATGGCTTCTATAGAAAAATGTGTCAAACCCAAATCATGGAAAGACGGTAAAACTTCAGTGGCAAGTTACCGTTGGCTTCTAAGTTACGCTAGCTCCTTCCTTTATTTAAGTTGTAACTTTTACTTGTCGCTCACAGTAATCTTACTTCCATCGATCTCCTTTCTTTCTTAATCTCCTTCATGGCTTGGCAACAAGAACTAGTTTTATCCATAATGATTCCTCACCTTCAAGACGCAAGTGAATCTGTGAAGAAGGATTTTATAGAGCAGTATGAGCGCTCACTTTTCCCTCACTTGGGAACTTCTGTAGCGCAAACCAAATGGCGGACCTATCAAAACATAACTAGGGTAACACCCTGGGGTCAGCAGCACTTTCGTAACAATGTCCGCTTGGCCATGGTTATTGAAGCTTTGGGTTTGGGTCCCCGATACTACTGTGTCATGAGATCAAGGCATCTTGGGTTTTCTGAGCGGGTCTTCTTACTGGCATGTTTTCTTCCTCATGAGAAGATATGCCTTTATCCCGTTTTTGGCTTACCTCTCAGAGGTCCTTTTGTTAGATCACCTCATACCACTGAGATAGGGGCAGCAATAACCAACATAATTATTCCCATAGATGAGTTACCTTATACTTGTGCAGCTTGTGAGGACTGCTTTTGTGATCATA
Organism: Cibotium barometz; assembly: GCF_041138505.1. Lineage (NCBI taxonomy): Eukaryota > Viridiplantae > Streptophyta > Polypodiopsida > Cyatheales > Cibotiaceae > Cibotium > Cibotium barometz. Next base: position 2,920,293 of record NC_141074.1, read on the forward strand.
TGATGGACGGGCTTATGGAAGTGTAAAGAGTTCTTCTATCTTTACTGTATAAGTTCCGAGAATGAATAAAGTTTAAATCTTGTTCTTATTTTGAATCTTGCTCTCTTTAAGACGTTTCTTGGTGGTTAATCTTGATTAAAATTTTTCTCTAAGTCTCATATTCGTGCATCTTGCGAAATTATCCCAGTTTGCGAGATGAGGACATCTCGCATTTTTTAAGTGGGGTAGAATGTAAGATTCCTCCCCCACCCCCTTTTTTATGTCTAGTATCTTTCCCTGTAATCAATCCCTCTTCAGAAATATAAAGACCTTGTTTCTATCTGTTTTAGCCTAGAGAGAGAAAAATATTCTAGAGAGAGAATATTCAGATTTTGAATATTTTTGGATAGAAAAATATCTCTTCTAATTCAGATGAGTTCCCCTGAAACAGAAACTCAAAAAGAATTTTCCAATGTGCAATTGGAATTAATTGAAAATAGGTATAAAGAACCTTAGCCTAAGGGTCTAGATTTTCAGAAATCTTTAGACTATGGTCCAATTAAGGTTCCTATGGACCAATAGCATCAATCCATGTGTAGGGAGGAGATAAATCCAACTTGTAAAAAAAGAAAATACCCAAAAATGAGTAAATGCTCACATGAGGTGAAGAGTTGAAAATGTACAAGGTTTATTAGTAAAAAACTATGTGCAATATTAAAAATATGAGATATTTTGGGTATAATGATTTTATTATGACACATATGTAAGGAAGGGGAGTCCCTTAAATGCTCACATAAGATGAAGAGTTGAAAATGTACAAGGTTTATTAGTAAAAAACTATGAGCAATATTAAAATGATTCCATTATGACACATATGTAAGGAAGGGGAGTTCTTTAAAGGAGGTGCATATTTCACATAAGATGAAGAGTTGAAAATGTACAAGGTTTATTAGTAAAAAACTATGAGCAATATTAAAATGATTCCATTATGACACATATGTAAGGAAAGGGAGTTCTTTAAAGGAGGTGCATATTTCACATAAGATGAGGAGTTGAAAATGTACAAGGTTTATTAGTAAAAAAAACTATGAGCAATATTAAAATGATTCCATTATGACACATATGTAAGGAAGGGGAGTTCTTTAAAGGAGGTGCATATTTCACATGCTTGAATGAGTTTTAAACTCATAAAAATTGAGATATTTCATCTCTCCTCTCTCCTCATTCAAGTCTAGTTCCAAAAAGTTAGCTTAACTAACCTAAAAATGGTCAAATATTGACCAAACTGATTTAGAAAATTCTAGAATCAGTTTGTTTGGTTAGGAGCTTAATTTTTCCTATAAATAGAAGCCTCCCCCTTGTTGAAAAATATATAGTGTTTATGCATCGTTACTCTACTCCACCTAAGCCAGAAACTGTGAATTCATTTAAAAATTCACTAGTTTTTGGAGCTTCCCTCTTTCTTCAATTCCCATTAGTGGCTCCATCAACATACTTAACCAATTGATTGGTTGGGGGCCTCTACCGTGAACAAAGAATCAAGCAATTTGTAAGGTAATTAGTGAATATTGATCTTTTATATAATTTCTCAATGTTTCTCTCTTCTCAACCCCTCTCAAGCTTGAGAAGCTTAATTGGTATGGTTTTTTAAATGCTATTAAAGTTAATTGGTGAATAGTAGTGAAGAGTTACATAATTTAATAAATGCTATTGAAGTTAATTTTTATTTATGTTTAAATTCTAATGGTTTTTATGTAATTTCTCTCTCTCACTCAAGAAATGGTCGTATTCACGACCCATTCTCAATCCAAATGAAGCTTTTCATAAAGCTTTTCCTTAATCCAAGATTAAACTATGCTTGAGGCCAAATTAATGGCTTTTTTCTATGCTTTTAGTTTATGCATATTGATGATTCAATCCATTATAGATTAATGATCCAATTAGAGATCATTTTAATTATTTCCTTAATGATAAGCTTTATCCCTTAGAAAAAATTGAGATTTATCAGTCATAGCAGCGGAGCTATGGCAAAATTTTTATAAAAATTATGCATAAAATAATTTCATTCAAAGCATAAAAAGAGGACTTCCTACCATATTCTAGGAATTATCATACTAGATTAATTGAAAGAATTTCATTATAATCATGGAGAAATTGAATTTTAATATCATGCATAAAGGATAATTTTTTTATATCAAAAGTGTTACTTTTATCATTTTTAATTTTCATGCATAGAAGTATGCATAAAGGAAAAATTTTTATATCAAAAGTGTTACTTTTATCATTTTTTAATTTTCATGCATAGAAGTATGCATAAAGGAAAATTTTTTATATCAAAAGTGATACTTTTATCATTTTTAATTTTCATGCATAGAAGTATGCATAAAGGATAATTTTTTATATTAAAAGTGTTACTTTTATCATTTTTAATTTTCATGCATAGAAGTATGCATAAAGGAAAATTTTTTATATCAAAAGTGTTACTTTTATCATTTTTAATTTTCATGCATAGAAGTATGCATAAAGGATAATTTTTTTATATCAAAAGTGTTACTTTTATCATATTGGATTTCATGCATAGAGGTATGCATAAAAGTTGAAATTTTATTATAAAAGTGTTACTTTTAGCATAATTGAATTTCATGCATAGAGGTATGCATAAAAGATATGGGAAGTGATAAGATATGATAAGATGCATGTGGATGTGGATGTGGATGTATGAATGTGGATGTATGGATGTGAATGTGGATGTGGATGTGGATGTATGAATGGGGATATATGGATGTGGATGTGGATGTATGAATGTGGATGTATGGATGTGAATGTGGATGTGGATGTGGATGTATGAATGTGGATGTATGGATGTATGAATGTGGATGAGTGGATGTGAATGAGGATGTAGATGTGGATGCATGGATGTAAATGTGGATGTGGATGTATGGATGTATGCATGTAGATGTGGATGCATGAATGTGGATGTATGGATGTGAATGAGCATATAGATTTGGATGTATGGATGTGAATGTGCATGTAGATATGGATGTATATATGTGAATGGGAATGTGGATGTGGATGTATGTATGCATGTGGATGTGGATATGGATGTGTATGTATGAATGTGGATATGGGATGTGGATGTATAAATGAGGATGTGAAAATGGAGATAAGCATGTAGATGTGGATGCATGAATGTGGATGTATGGATGTGAATGAGGATATAGATGTGGATGTATGGATGTGAATGTGCATGTAGATATGGATGTATATATGTGAATGGGAATGTGGATGTGGATGTATGTATGCATGTGGATGGGAATGTGTATATATGTGAATGGGAATGTGGATGTGGATGTATGTATGCATGTGGATGTGGATATGGATGTGTATGTATGAATGTGGATATGGGATGTGGATGTATATCCAAAAATATCTCTTCTAATTCAGATGAGTTCCCCTGAAACAGAAACTCAAAAAGAATTTTCCAATGTGCAATTGGAATTAATTGAAAATAGGTATAAAGAACCTTAGCCTAAGGGTCTAGATTTTCAGAAATCTTTAGACTATGGTCCAATTAAGGTTCCTATGGACCAATAGCATCAATCCATGTGTAGGGAGGAGATAAATCCAACTTGTAAAAAAAGAAAATACCCAAAAATGAGTAAATGCTCACATGAGGTGAAGAGTTGAAAATGTACAAGGTTTATTAGTAAAAAACTATGTGCAATATTAAAAATATGAGATATTTTGGGTATAATGATTTTATTATGACACATATGTAAGGAAGGGGAGTCCCTTAAATGCTCACATAAGATGAAGAGTTGAAAATGTACAAGGTTTATTAGTAAAAAACTATGAGCAATATTAAAATGATTCCATTATGACACATATGTAAGGAAGGGGAGTTCTTTAAAGGAGGTGCATATTTCACATAAGATGAAGAGTTGAAAATGTACAAGGTTTATCAGTAAAAAACTATGAGCAATATTAAAATGATTCCATTATGACACATATGTAAGGAAAGGGAGTTCTTTAAAGGAGGTGCATATTTCACATAAGATGAAGAGTTGATAATGTACAAGGTTTATTAGTAAAAAAAACTATGAGCAATATTAAAATGATTCCGTTATGACACATATGTAAGGAAGGGGAGTTCTTTAAAGGAGGTGCATATTTCACATGCTTGAATGAGTTTTAAACTCATAAAAATTGAGATATTTCATCTCTCCTCTCTCCTCATTCAAGTCTAGTTCCAAAAAGTTAGCTTAACTAACCTAAAAATGGTCAAATATTGACCAAACTGATTTAGAAAATTCTAGAATCAGTTTGTTTGGTTAGGAGCTCAATTTTTCCTATAAATAGAAGCCTCCCCCTTGTTGAAAAATATATAGTGTTTATGCATCGTTACTCTACTCCACCTAAGCCAGAAACTGTGAATTCATTTAAAAATTCACTAGTTTTTGGAGCTTCCCTCTTTCTTCAATTCCCATTAGTGGCTCCATCAACATACTTAACCAATTGATTGGTTGGGGGCCTCTACCGTGAACAAAGAATCAAGCAATTTGTAAGGTAATTAGTGAATATTGATCTTTTATATAATTTCTCAATGTTTCTCTCTTCTCAACTCCTCTCAAGCTTGAGAAGCTTAATTGGTATGGTTTTTTAAATGCTATTAAAGTTAATTGGTGAATAGTAGTGAAGAGTTACATAATTTAATAAATGCTATTGAAGTTAATTTTTATTTATGTTTAAATTCTAATGGTTTTTATGTAATTTCTCTCTCTCACTCAAGAAATGGTCGTATTCACGACCCATTCTCAATCCAAATGAAGCTTTTCATAAAGCTTTTCCTTAATCCAAGATTAAACTATGCTTGAGGCCAAATTAATGGCTTTTTTCTATGCTTTTAGTTTATGCATATTGATGATTCAATCCATTATAGATTAATGATCCAATTAGAGATCATTTTAATTATTTCCTTAATGATAAGCTTTATCCCTTAGAAAAAATTGAGATTTATCAGTCATAGCAGCGGAGCTATGGCAAAATTTTTATAAAAATTATGCATAAAATAATTTCATTCAAAGCATAAAAAGAGGACTTCCTACCATATTCTAGGAATTATCATACTAGATTAATTGAAAGAATTTCATTATAATCATGGAGAAATTGAATTTTAATATCATGCATAAAGGATAATTTTTTTATATCAAAAGTGTTACTTTTATCATTTTTAATTTTCATGCATAGAAGTATGCATAAAGGAAAAATTTTTATATCAAAAGTGTTACTTTTATCATTTTTTAATTTTCATGCATAGAAGCAATCCTTACTGATCAAACAGATCCGACTACATCTATAAAGATACTTGGTCAGATCAAGGAAGAAACTTGCACTTGGATCATTGGGATCAACGCTTTTTTCCCCACCAAGGAGGCACAGCCGTTGATTCCTATCCATAGAACAATTACTATCCGGGATTTACTTTATCTATCGTAATAACAGAAATTGAGTCTCGATTTACGGATCCATCAGTCCAGCCTAACCCCATCCGATCCCATGGGTTAGCCAACCGCCCAACCACTGTAGTGATGGGATCCAACTTGGAATTTGGTTAGGTTTTGTCCCGGGTACCAAGGAAAAGAGTTCCAAGGCCCCCTAGCCGGAATTTCATGCAAACATAAAACTAGCCACACCACTTACACACCCAATATGAAAATTGCCTTTCTCTTAGCATCAGCTAACTTTAAAACAATCCTTTAATGAAACCATAGTACCACTGATCACAATCTCCCAATTTATCCAGTTGATTCATAATTTCCCATCATTCCTTCATCAGAGTATCTATGGCATCATTGGCAACTAGAACGCTCACCACCTGTCCACACAGGGGCCGTTTCAATAGTTCCTAGCCCATAATACTCAGCAATATAATCACTTATCAAGATGGACTCTCGTTGAAGATCAGCAAGATCAACCAACAGATCCATATAAAAGAGCCATGGACTCATCCGTTGAGGACCAGCAAGGTCAGTCAACCAGATCCATGCTCGGTTCCCGAGCACCGTATGGTCAGCACCCTCTAGGATCCTTCGCAGGTGACCTAGCGCTTCACTCATAGGCCGCTTCCTTGGTCCCTCATCCACCGTACCGGAAGCTCACCATTTTAATCGAACCGAGGCTGGTCAAGACCTCGGCCGACCTTGCTACGCGAGACGTCCTCCATTGACTCTCCGTCAGCAGTTGCAACTTTATCAGTTAGGTCTCCACGACCTTAATCACAAGACGATCAAAATGCTTTCCCAGCATTCTTAACATAAAACAGCCATTTACAAACAGTTTACAAATACAATTTCTATATTAACTCTCATTTTTCCACATTATCCCTCATACAATCCACATTACTTATTCCACATTTCATTTATATGTGTACTCATCCAATCATATCATTTTCCATCTCTTCACTTCAGATTCCTTCACATCACATATCATATATTCACATCCATATCCACATCCATACATCCACATCCACATCCACATTCACATCCATACATCTACATCTACATGCTTATCTCCATTTTCACATCCTCATTTATACATCCACATCCCATATCCACATTCATACATACACATCCATATCCACATCCATATCCGCATTCATACATACACATCCATATCCACATCCACATGCATACATTCATTATCACGTCCTCATTCATACATCCACATCCACATACATACATACATACATCCACATCCACATCCACATTCCCATTCACATCTATACATCCATATCTACATGCACATTCACATCCATACATCCACATCTATATCCTCATTCACATCCATACATCCACATTCATGCATCCACATCTACATGCCTACATCCATACATACACATCCACATTTACATCCATGCATCCACATCCACATCCTCATTCACATCCCTACATCCACATCCACATCCACATTCACATCCATACATTCACATCTACATGCTTATCTCCATTTTCACATCCTCATTTATACATCCACATCCCATATCCACATTCATACATACACATCCATATCCACATCCACATGCATACATACATCCACATCCACATTCCCATTCACATATATACATCCATATCTACATGCACATTCACATCCATACATCCACATCTATATCCTCATTCACATCGATACATCCACATTCATGCATCCACATCTACATGCTTATCTCCATTTTCACATCCTCATTTATACATCCACATCCCATATCCACATTCATACATACACATCCATATCCATATATCCCCATTCATACATCCACATCCACATCCACATTCACATCCATACATCCACATTCACATCCATACATCCACAGTTGGTATCAGAGCGAATTGGTTAATAAAGATCAACTGAGAAGACAAATATGTCAAAAATTTATGTAGAAACACAAAAAGGTTGTAATTGTGTGATATAATTCATACAATTTGATATTCAAACTGAAATTCGTAATTTGGTAATTGGGTCTTCAGATAGAAGTACCGCAATTATATAGAATCCCTGACTTGCTTGAGGCCTAGACATGATGGTATTTACCTTATAATTCCAAGAGCCACGACTACCCGTATATACTGAGAGTATACTGCAGCTCTTTACCGACAGTATATACGAGTATATACGAGTAAATCTAAGACAGCTCTTTACCGACAGTATATTCATGCATCCACATCTACATGCCTACATCCATACATACACATCCACATTTACATCCATGCATCCACATCCACATCCTCATTCACATCCCTACATCCACATCCACATCCACATTCACATCCATACATTCACATCTACATGCTTATCTCCATTTTCACATCCTCATTTATACATCCACATCCCATATCCACATTCATACATACACATCCATATCCACATCCACATGCATACATACATCCACATCCACATTCCCATTCACATATATACATCCATATCTACATGCACATTCACATCCATACATCCACATCTATATCCTCATTCACATCCATACATCCACATTCATGCATCCACATCTACATGCTTATCTCCATTTTCACATCCTCATTTATACATCCACATCCCATATCCACATTCATACATACACATCCATATCCACATCCACATGCATACATACATCCACATCCACATTCCCATTCACATATATACACATTCCCATCCACATGCATACATACATTCACATCCACATTCCCATTCACATATATACATCCATATCTACATGCACATTCACATCCATACATCCACATCTATATCCTCATTCACATCCATACATCCACATTCATGCATCCACATCTACATGCTTATCTCCATTTTCACATCCTCATTTATACATCCACATCCCATATCCACATTCATACATACACATCCATATCCACATCCACATGCATACATACATCCACATCCACATTCCCATTCACATATATACATCCATATCTACATGCACATTCACATCCATACATCCAAATCTATATGCTCATTCACATCCATACATCCACATTCATGCATCCACATCTACATGCATACATCCATACATCCACATCCACATTTACATCCATGCATCCACATCTACATCCTCATTCACATCCACTCATCCACATTCATACATCCATACATCCACATTCATACATCCACATCCACATCCACATTCACATCCATACATCCACATTCATACATCCATATCCACATCCATATATCCCCATTCATACATCCACATCCACATCCACATTCACATCCATACATCCACATTCATACATCCACATCCACATCCACATGCATCTTATCATATCTTATCACTTCCCATATCTTTTATGCATACCTCTATGCATGAAATTCAATTATGCTAAAAGTAACACTTTTATAATAAAATTTCAACTTTTATGCATACCTCTATGCATGAAATCCAATATGATAAAAGTAACACTTTTGATATAAAAAAATTATCCTTTATGCATACTTCTATGCATGAAAATTAAAAATGATAAAAGTACCACTTTTGATATAAAAATTTTTTCTTTATGCATACTTCTATGCATGAAAATTAAAAATGATAAAAGTAACACTTTTAATATAAAAAATTATCCTTTATGCATACTTCTATGCATGAAAATTAAAAATGATAAAAGTAACACTTTTGATATAAAAAAATTATCCTTTATGCATGATATTAAAATTCAATTTCTCCATGATTATAATGAAATTCTTTCAATTAATCTAGTATGATAATTCCTAGAATATGGTAGGAAGTCCTCTTTTTATGCTTTGAATGAAATTATTTTATGCATAATTTTTATAAAAATTTTGCCATAGCTCCGCTGCTATGACTGATAAATCTCAATTTTTTCTAAGGGATAAAGCTTATCATTAAGGAAATAATTAAAATGATCTCTAATTGGATCATTAATCTATAATGGATTGAATCATCAATATGCATAAACTAAAAGCATAGAAAAAAGCCATTAATTTGGCCTCAAGCATAGTTTAATCTTGGATTAAGGAAAAGCTTTATGAAAAGCTTCATTTGGATTGAGAATGGGTCGTGAATACGACCATTTCTTGAGTGAGAGAGAGAAATTACATAAAAACCATTAGAATTTAAACATAAATAAAAATTAACTTCAATAGCATTTATTAAATTATGTAACTCTTCACTACTATTCACCAATTAACTTTAATAGCATTTAAAAAACCATACCAATTAAGCTTCTCAAGCTTGAGAGGGGTTGAGAAGAGAGAAACATTGAGAAATTATATAAAAGATCAATATTCACTAATTACCTTACAAATTGCTTGATTCTTTGTTCACGGTAGAGGCCCCCAACCAATCAATTGGTTAAGTATGTTGATGGAGCCACTAATGGGAATTGAAGAAAGAGGGAAGCTCCAAAAACTAGTGAATTTTTAAATGAATTCACAGTTTCTGGCTTAGGTGGAGTAGAGTAACGATGCATAAACACTATATATTTTTCAACAAGGGGGAGGCTTCTATTTATAGGAAAAATTGAGCTCCTAACCAAACAAACTGATTCTAGAATTTTCTAAATCAGTTTGGTCAATATTTGACCATTTTTAGGTTAGTTAAGCTAACTTTTTGGAACTAGACTTGAATGAGGAGAGAGGAGAGATGAAATATCTCAATTTTTATGAGTTTAAAACTCATTCAAGCATGTGAAATATGCACCTCCTTTAAAGAACTCCCCTTCCTTACATATGTGTCATAATGGAATCATTTTAATATTGCTCATAGTTTTTTTACTAATAAACCTTGTACATTTTCAACTCCTCATCTTATGTGAAATATGCACCTCCTTTAAAGAACTCCCTTTCCTTACATATGTGTCATAATGGAATCATTTTAATATTGCTCATAGTTTTTTACTAATAAACCTTGTACATTTTCAACTCTTCATCTTATGTGAAATATGCACCTCCTTTAAAGAACTCCCCTTCCTTACATATGTGTCATAATGGAATCATTTTAATATTGCTCATAGTTTTTTACTAATAAACCTTGTACATTTTCAACTCTTCATCTTATGTGAGCATTTAAGGGACTCCCCTTCCTTACATATGTGTCATAATAAAATCATTATACCCAATGGAGGACGTCTCGCGTAGCAAGGTCGGTCGAGGTCTTGACCAGCCTCGGTTCGATTAAAATGGTGAGCTTCCGGTACGGTGGATGAGGGACCAAGGAAGCGGCCTATGAGTGAAGCGCTAGGTCACCTGCGAAGGATCCTAGAGGGTGCTGACCATACGGTGCTCGGGCTCTGGGTCGCCCAGGATACCCACACGTGCGTCGAGGAAGATATTGGAACAAGGAGTAAGAGTTGTTTTCTGGAACCGGGCATGGATCTGGTTGACTGACCTTGCTGGTCCTCAACGGATGAGTCCATGGCTCTTTTATATGGATCTGTTGGTTGATCTTGCTGATCTTCAACGAGAGTCCATCTTGATAAGTGATTATATTGTTGAGTATTATGGGCTAGGAACTATTGAAACGGCCCCTGTGTGGACAGGTGGTGAGCGTTCTAGTTGCCAATGATGCCATAGATACTCTGATGAAGGAATGATGGGAAATTATGAATCAACTGGATAAATTGGGAGATTGTGATCAGTGGTACTATGGTTTCATTAAAGGATTGTTTTAAAGTTAGCTGATGCTAAGAAAAAGGCAATTTTCATATTGGGTGTGTAAGTGGTGTGGCTAGTTTTATGTTTGCATGAAATTCCGGTTAGGGGGCAAAACGTATACAGGAGTAAGAATCTCCCTTTTTGATCTCTAAAATAAAAGAAAGATTCTGTTTAAAAAAGAAAGACCCTTTCCCTAGAATACTTCTCAGGAGTTCCACCTGTTTTAAGGATTCAGAACAATGAGTTTAGAAGTAAAAATCGGTGTTTTGGATACCAAGGTTTTGGTCTTCATTCGAGTACGGCCCAAAAGAAGTTCTTTATCAATTTGGGAATTTAAGAAGTTATCCCCCAGATATTGTGAGCCTTATCTGAATTCAAAGATAGTAAGTGACTTAGCTTACGAGCTTCTTTTATCTCCTCATCTCAAAGTTCTTAATGTATTTCATAGAAATATGTGCCAAACCTAAATCATGGAAAGACGGTAAAACTTCAGTGGCAAGATACCGTTGGCTTCTAAGTTACGCTAGCTCCTTCCTTTATATAAGTCGTAACTTTTACTTGTCACTCACAGTAATCTTACTCCCATCAATCTCCTTCTTTCTTAATCTCCTTCATGGCTTGGCAACAAGAATTAGTTTTATCCATGATGATTTCTCACCTTCAAGACGCAAGCGAGTCTGTGAAGAAGGATTTTATAGAACAGTATGAGCGCTCACTTTTTCCTCACTTGGGAACGTCTGTAGCTCAGACCAAATGGCGGACCTATCAAGACATAACTAGGGTAACACCCTGGGGACAGCAGCACTTTCGTAACAATGTCCGCTTGGCCATGGTTATTGAAGCTTTGGGTTTGGGTCCCCGATACTACTGCGTCATGAGATCAAGACATCTTGGGTTTTCTGAGCGGGTCTTCTTACTAGCGTGTTTTCTTCCTCATGAGAAGATATGCCTTTATCCCGTTTTTGGCTTGCCTCTCAGAAGTCCTTTTGTTAGAACACCTCATACCACTGAGATAGGCGCAGCAATAACCCACAGAATCATTCCCATAGATGAGTTACCTTATACTTGTGCAGCTTGTGAGGACTGCTTTTGTGACCATATGATGGACGGGCTTATGGAAGTGTAAAGAGTTCCTCTATCTTTACTGTATAAGTTCCGAGAATGAATAAAGTTTAAATCTTGTTCGTATTTTGAATCTTGCTCTCTTTAAGACTTATCTTGGTGGTTAATCTTGATTAAAATTTTTCTCTAAGTCTCATATTCGTGCATCTTGCGAAATTATCCCAGTTTGCGAGATGAGGACATCTCGCATTTTTTTAAGTGGGGTAGAATGTAAGATTCCTCCCCCACCCCCTTTTTGATGTCTAGTATCTTTCCCTGTAATCAATCCCTCTTCAGAAATATAAAGACCTTGTTTCTATCTGTTTTAGCCTAGAGAGAGAAAAATATTCTAGAGAGAGAATATTCAGATTTTGAATATTTTTTGATAGAAAAATATCTCTTCTAATTCAGATGAGTTCCCCTGAAACAGAAATTCAAAAAGAATTTTCCAATGTGCAATTGGAAGTAATTGAAAATAGCTATAAAGGACCTTAGCCTAAGGGTCTAGATTTTCAGAAATCTTTAGACTATGGTCCAAATAAGGTTCCTATGGACCAATAGCATCAATCCATGTGTAGGGAGGAGATAAATCCAACTTGTAAAAAGAAAATACCCAAAAATGAGTAAATGCTCACATGAGGTGAAGAGTTGAAAATGTACAAGGTTTATTAGTAAAAAACTATGAGCAATATTAAAAATATGACATATGTAAGGAAGGGGAATTCTTTAAAGGAGGTGCATATTTCACATAAGATGAAGAGTTGAAAATGTACAAGGTTTATTAGTAAAAAAATTATGAGCAATATTAAAAGTATGACATATGTAAGGAAGAGGAGTTCTTTAAAGGAGGTGCATATTTCACATAAGATGAAGAGTTGATAATGTACAAGGTTTATTAGTAAAAAAAACTATGAGCAATATTAAAATGATTCCATTATGACACATATGTAAGGAAGGGGAGTTCTTTAAAGGAGGTGCATATTTCACATGCTTGAATGAGTTTTAAACTCATAAAAATTGAGATATTTCATCTCTCCTCTCTCCTCATTCAAGTCTAGTTCCAAAAAGTTAGCTTAACTGACCTAAAAATGGTCAATTATTGACCAAACTGATTTAGAAAATTCTAGAATCAGTTTGTTTGGTTAGGAGCTCAATTTTTCCTATAAATAGAAGCCTACCCCTTGTTGAAAAATAGATAGTGATTATGCATCGTTACTCTACTCCACCTAAGCCAAGAACTGTGAATTCATTTAATAATTCATTAGTTTTTTGAGCTTCCCTCTTTCTTCAATCCCCATTAGTGGCTCCATCAACATACTTAACCAATTGATTGGTTGGGGGCCTCTACCGTGAACAAAGAATCAAGCAAGTTGTAAGGTAATTAGTGAATATTCATCTTTCTATAATTTCTCAATGTTTCTCTCTTCTCAACCCCTCTCAAGCTTGAGAAGTTTAATTGGTATGGTTTTTTTTTAAATGCTATTGAAGTTTGAATAGTAGTGAAGAGTTACATAATTTAATAAATGCTATTGAAGTTAATTTTCATTTATGTTTAAATTCTAATGATTCTTATGTAAATTCTCTCTCTCACTCAAGAAATGGTCATACTCATGACCCATTCTCAATCCAAATCAAGCTTTTCATAAAGCTTTTCCTTAACCCAAGATAAAGCTATGCTTGAGGCCAAATTAATGGCTTTTTTCTATGCTTTTAGTTTATGAATATTGATGATTCAATCCATTATGGATTAATAATCCAATTAGAGATCATTTTAATTATTTCCTTAATGATAAGCATTATCCCTTAGAAAAATTGAGATTTATCAGTCATAGCAGCGGAGCTATGGCAAAATTTTTATAAAAATTATGCATAAAATAATCTCATTCAAAGCATAAAAAGAGGACTTCCTACCATATTCTAGGAATTATCATCCTAGATTAATTGAAAGAATTTCATTACAATCATGGAGAAATTGAATTTTAATATTAGGCATAATGGATAAATTTTTATATCAAAAGTGTTATTTTTACCATTTTTATTTCATGCATAGAAGTATGCATAATGGATAAATTTTTATATCAAAAGTGTTATTTTTACCATTTTTATTTCATGCATAGAAGTATGCATAATGGAAAAATTTTTATATCAAAAGTGTTACTTTTATCATATTGGATTTCATGCATAGAGGTATGCATAAAAGTTGATTATTTTATTATAAAAGTGTGACTTTTATCATAATTGAATTTCATGCATATAGGTATGCATAAAAGATATTCTTTTTATACTAAAAGTGTGATTTTCCTCATAAATGGATTTTATGCTTAACTTAGATGCATAAGAGAAATTTTTTTAATTCTAAAAGTGTAATTCCTACCAAATTGAATTTATGCATAAGAAGATGCATAAAAGATTGATTTTTTAATTCAAAAGTGTCATTCTCATCTAAATTGAATTTATGTATAGAAAAATGCATAAAAGATTAAAATTTAATTCAAAAGTGTCATTTTCATTAAAAATGAATTTATGCATAGGAAGATGCATAAAAGATTGATTTTTACTTTGAAAGTATTAATCTCCTTAAATAGAATTTATTCATAAATAAATGTGTAAAGAAATCTTATATCAAATGTAAGAATTCTCTTGTATTCTATAAATAGATAAGAGATGTGATAGGATGTGATAAGAGGTGTGATAAGATGCTTATGAAATAAGTTAGGAGGTGATAAGAGATGTGATAAGAGGTGTGATAAGAGGTGATAAGATGCTTATGAAATAAGTTAGGAGGTGATAAGATGAATTAAGATGTGTATGGGGGGATGAGGTAAGAAGTGTATGTGATAGGATAAGATGTATATGGGTTGTGATAGGGCGAGAATGGATGTGATGTAAAAGATTAGATGTGAAGGTATATGGGGTTATATAAATGGGAATGTGGAAATGGATGTATGTATGTGGATGTGTGGATGTGGAGATGGGAGTGTGGATGTATGAACGTGAAAATGGATATATGCATGAAGATATATATGCATATGATACCAACTGTGAGATCCCGATCTCCACCGCGCAACGGATTCGGGTTACTAGCAGCGGAAGTAGCACATCATGCGTGGGTAGGGGTCTCACACTCGGGGCCTCGCCCACGGATATCCGGACAAGAGACTAATCCGTCGGTTTGTCCAAAACCGAAACCGAAAAAACTTCCTTTACCCGGAAAGCATGGGCGATTCCACCAGGATAACTCTTTACTCTAACGTAGTCAAGATCATTACGGATCAACTGATCTGACTGCACCTTTAACGGTACTTGGTCAAATCAAGGAAGAAACTTGCACTTGGATCATTGGGATCAACGCTTTTTTCCCCATCAAGAGGCACAGCCGTTGATTCCTATCCATAGAACAATTTCTATCCGGGATTTACTTCATCTATCGTAATAATAGAAATTAAATCTCGATTTACGGATCCATCAGTCCAGTCTAACCCCATCCGATCCCATGGGTTAGCCAACCGCCCAACCACTGTAGTGATGGGATCCAATTTGGAATTTGGTTAGGTTTTGTCCCGGGTACCAAGGAAAAGAGTTCCAAGGCCCCCTAGCCGGAATTTCATGCAAACATAAAACTAGCCACACCACTTACACACCCAATATGAAAATTGCCTTTTTCTTAGCATCAGCTAACTTTAAAACAATCCTTTAATGAAACCATAGTACCACTGATCACAATCTCCCAATTTATCCAGTTGATTCATAATTTCCCATCATTCCTTCATCAGAGTATCTATGGCATCATTGGCAACTAGAACGCTCACCACCTGTCCACACAGGGGCCGTTTCAATAGTTCCTAGCCCATAATACTCAACAATATAATCACTTATCAAGATGGACTCTCGTTGAAGATCAGCAAGATCAACCAACAGATCCATATAAAAGAGCCATGGACTCATCCGTTGAGGACCAGCAAGGTCAGTCAACCAGATCCATGCCTGGTTCCAGAAAACAACTCTTACTCCTTGTTCCAATATCTTCCACGACGCACGTGTGGGTATCTTCGGCGACCCAGAGCCCGAGCACCGTATGGTCAGCACCCTCTAGGATCCTTTGCAGGTGACCTAGCGCTTCACTCATAGGCCGCTTCCTTGGTCCCTCATCCACCGTACCGGAAGCTCACCATTTTAATCGAACCGAGGCTGGTCAAGACCTCGGCCGACCTTGCTACGCGAGACGTCCTCCATTGACTCTCCGTCAGCAGTTGCAACTTTATCAGTTAGGTCTCCACGACCTTAATCACAAGACGGTCAAAATGCTTTCCCAGCATTTTTGACATAAAACAACCATTTACAAACAGCATTTACAAACAGTTTACAAATACAATTTCTATATTAACTCTCATTTTTCCACATTATCCCTCATACAATCCACATTACTTATTCCACATTTCATTTATATGTGTACTCATCCAATCATATCATTTTCCATCTCTTCACTTCAGATTTCTTCACATCACATATCATATATTCACATCTATATCCACATCCATACATCCACATCCACATCCACATTCACATCCATACATCCACATCCCATATCCACATCCATACATACACATCCATATCCACATCCATATCCGCATTCATACATACACATCCATATCCACATCCACATGCATACATTCATTATCACGTCCTCATTCATACATCCACATCCACATACATACATACATATATCCACATCCACATCCACATTCCTATTCACATCTATACATCCATATCTACATGCACATTCACATCCATACATCCACATCTATATCCTCATTCACATCCATACATCCACATTCATGCATCCACATCTACATGCTTATTTCCATTTTCACATCCTCATTTATACATCCACATCCCATATCCACATTCATACATACACATCCATATCCACATCCACATGCATACATACATCCACATCCACATTCCCATACATCCACATCTATACATCCACATTCCACATTCACATCTATACATCCACATCTACATTCACATTCACATACATCCACATCTACATTCACATTCACATACATCCACATCCACATTCACATTCACATCTATACATCCACATCTACATCCACATTCACATACATCCACATCCACATTCCCATTCACATCTATACATCCACATCCATTCACATCTATACATCCACATCTACATCCACATCCACATTCCCATTCACATCTATACATCCACATCCATTCACATCTATACATCCACATCTACATCCACATTCACATCTATGCATATATATCTTCATGCATATATCCATTTTCACGTTCATACATCCACACTCCCATCTCCACATCCACACATCCACATACATACATCCATTTCCACATTCCCATTTATATAACCCCATATACCTTCACATCTAATCTTTTACATCACATCCATTCTCGCCCTATCACAACCCATATACATCTTATCCTATCACATACACTTCTTACCTCATCCCCCCATACACATCTTAATTCATCTTATCACCTCCTAACTTATTTCATAAGCATCTTATCACCTCTTATCACACCTCTTATCACATCTCTTATCACCTCCTAACTTATTTCATAAGCATCTTATCACACCTCTTATCACATCCTATCACATCTCTTATCTATTTATAGAATACAAGAGAATTCTTACATTTGATATAAGATTTCTTTACACATTTATTTATGAATAAATTCTATTTAAGGAGATTAATACTTTCAAAGTAAAAATCAATCTTTTATGCATCTTCCTATGCATAAATTCATTTTTAATGAAAATGACACTTTTGAATTAAATTTTAATCTTTTATGCATTTTTCTATACATAAATTCAATTTAGATGAGAATGACACTTTTGAATTAAAAAATCAATCTTTTATGCATCTTCTTATGCATAAATTGTTCTATGGATAGGAATCAACGGCTGTGCCTCCTTGGTGGGGAAAAAAGCGTTGATCCCAATGATCCAAGTGCAAGTTTCTTCCTTGATCTGACCAAGTATCTTTATAGATGTAGTCGGATCTGTTTGATCAGTAAGGATTTTGACTACGTTAGAGTAAAAATTATCCTGGTGGAATCGCCCGTGCTTTCCGGATAAGGGAAGTTTTTCCGAGTCTGGTTTTGGAAAAACCGACGGATTAGTCTTTTGTCCGGATATCCGTGGACGAGGCCCCGAGTGTGGGACCCTGCCTCGCGCAAGAAGTGCTACTTCCGCTGCTAGTACCCGAAATCCGTTGCGCGGTATTCTTAATGCCTTCTATAGAAAAATGTGTCAAACCCAAATCATGGAAAGACGGTAAAACTTCAGTGGCAAGTTACCGTTGGCTTCTAAGTTACGCTAGCTCCTTCCTTTATTTAAGTTGTAACTTTTACTTGTCGCTCACAGTAATCTTACTTCCATCGATCTCCTTTCTTTCTTAATCTCCTTCATGGCTTGGCAACAAGAACTAGTTTTATCCATAATGATTCCTCACCTTCAAGACGCAAGTGAATCTGTGAAGAAGGATTTTATAGAGCAGTATGAGCGCTCACTTTTCCCTCACTTGGGAACTTCTGTAGCGCAAACCAAATGGCGGACCTATCAAAACATAACTAGGGTAACACCCTGGGGTCAGCAGCACTTTCGTAACAATGTCCGCTTGGCCATGGTTATTGAAGCTTTGGGTTTGGGTCCCCGATACTACTGTGTCATGAGATCAAGGCATCTTGGGTTTTCTGAGCGGGTCTTCTTACTGGCATGTTTTCTTCCTCATGAGAAGATATGCCTTTATCCCGTTTTTGGCTTACCTCTCAGAGGTCCTTTTGTTAGATCACCTCATACCACTGAGATAGGTGCAGCAATAACCAACAGAATTATTCCCATAGATGAGTTACCTTATACTTGTGCAGCTTGTGAGGACTGCTTTTGTGATCATATGATGGACGGGCTTATGGAAGTGTAAAGAGTTCTTCTATCTTTACTGTATAAGTTCCGAGAACGAATAAAGTTTAAATCTTGTTCTTATTTTGAATCTTGCTCTCTTTAAGACGTTTCTTGGTGGTTAATCTTGATTAAAATTTTTCTCTAAGTCTCATATTCGTGCATCTTGCGAAATTATCCCAGTTTGCGAGATGAGGACATCTCGCATTTTTTAAGTGGGGTAGAATGTAAGATTCCTCCCCCACCCCCTTTTTGATGTCTAGTATCTTTCCCTGTAATCAATCCCTCTTCAGAAACATTAAGAAAAAGAGTTGTCCTCTACCTTGCGAGATGAGGACATCTCGCACTTTTTAAGTGGGGTAGAATGTAAGATTTCTCCCCATCCTTCGAGGTATACAGGAGTAAGAATCTCCCTTTCTGATCTTATAATTATTCCCTCTCTAAAATAAAAGAAAGTTCTGTTTAACAAAGGAAGACCCTTTTCCTAGAATACTTCTCAAGAGTCCCACCTGTTTTAAGGATTCAGAACAATGAGTTCAGAAGTGAGAATCGATGTTTTGGATATCAAGGTTTTGGTCTTCATTCGAGTACGGCCCAAAAGAAGTTCTTTATCTCTTGGGGAGTATATGAAGTTATCCCCCAGATATTGTGAGCCTTATATCTGAATTCAATGAAAGTAGGTGACTTAGCCTACAAGCTTCTTTTATCTCTTCATCTCAAAATTCTTAATGGCTTCTATAGAAAAATGTGTCAAACCCAAATCATGGAAAGACGGTAAAACTTCAGTGGCAAGTTACCGTTGGCTTCTAAGTTACGCTAGCTCCTTCCTTTATTTAAGTTGTAACTTTTACTTGTCGCTCACAGTAATCTTACTTCCATCGATCTCCTTTCTTTCTTAATCTCCTTCATGGCTTGGCAACAAGAACTAGTTTTATCCATAATGATTCCTCACCTTCAAGACGCAAGTGAATCTGTGAAGAAGGATTTTATAGAGCAGTATGAGCGCTCACTTTTCCCTCACTTGGGAACTTCTGTAGCGCAAACCAAATGGCGGACCTATCAAAACATAACTAGGGTAACACCCTGGGGTCAGCAGCACTTTCGTAACAATGTCCGCTTGGCCATGGTTATTGAAGCTTTGGGTTTGGGTCCCCGATACTACTGTGTCATGAGATCAAGGCATCTTGGGTTTTCTGAGCGGGTCTTCTTACTGGCATGTTTTCTTCCTCATGAGAAGATATGCCTTTATCCCGTTTTTGGCTTACCTCTCAGAGGTCCTTTTGTTAGATCACCTCATACCACTGAGATAGGTGCAGCAATAACCAACAGAATTATTCCCATAGATGAGTTACCTTATACTTGTGCAGCTTGTGAGGACTGCTTTTGTGATCATATGATGGACGGGCTTATGGAAGTGTAAAGAGTTCTTCTATCTTTACTGTATAAGTTCCGAGAATGAATAAAGTTTAAATCTTGTTCTTATTTTGAATCTTGCTCTCTTTAAGACGTTTCTTGGTGGTTAATCTTGATTAAAATTTTTCTCTAAGTCTCATATTCGTGCATCTTGCGAAATTATCCCAGTTTGCGAGATGAGGACATCTCGCATTTTTTAAGTGGGGTAGAATGTAAGATTCCTCCCCCACCCCCTTTTTTATGTCTAGTATCTTTCCCTGTAATCAATCCCTCTTCAGAAATATAAAGACCTTGTTTCTATCTGTTTTAGCCTAGAGAGAGAAAAATATTCTAGAGAGAGAATATTCAGATTTTGAATATTTTTGGATAGAAAAATATCTCTTCTAATTCAGATGAGTTCCCCTGAAACAGAAACTCAAAAAGAATTTTCCAATGTGCAATTGAAATTAATTGAAAATAGGTATAAAGAACCTTAGCCTAAGGGTCTAGATTTTCAGAAATCTTTAGACTATGGTCCAATTAAGGTTCCTATGGACCAATAGCATCAATCCATGTGTAGGGAGGAGATAAATCCAACTTGTAAAAAAAGAAAATACCCAAAAATGAGTAAATGCTCACATGAGGTGAAGAGTTGAAAATGTACAAGGTTTATTAGTAAAAAACTATGTGCAATATTAAAAATATGAGATATTTTGGGTATAATGATTTTATTATGACACATATGTAAGGAAGGGGAGTCCCTTAAATGCTCACATAAGATGAAGAGTTGAAAATGTACAAGGTTTATTAGTAAAAAACTATGAGCAATATTAAAATGATTCCATTATGACACATATGTAAGGAAGGGGAGTTCTTTAAAGGAGGTGCATATTTCACATAAGATGAAGAGTTGAAAATGTACAAGGTTTATTAGTAAAAAACTATGAGCAATATTAAAATGATTCCATTATGACACATATGTAAGGAAAGGGAGTTCTTTAAAGGAGGTGCATATTTCACATAAGATGAGGAGTTGAAAATGTACAAGGTTTATTAGTAAAAAAAACTATGAGCAATATTAAAATGATTCCATTATGACACATATGTAAGGAAGGGGAGTTCTTTAAAGGAGGTGCATATTTCACATGCTTGAATGAGTTTTAAACTCATAAAAATTGAGATATTTCATCTCTCCTCTCTCCTCATTCAAGTCTAGTTCCAAAAAGTTAGCTTAACTAACCTAAAAAATGGTCAAATATTGACCAAACTGATTTAGAAAATTCTAGAATCAGTTTGTTTGGTTAGGAGCTCAATTTTTCCTATAAATAGAAGCCTCCCCCTTGTTGAAAAATATATAGTGTTTATGCATCGTTACTCTACTCCACCTAAGCCAGAAACTGTGAATTCATTTAAAACTTCACTAGTTTTTGGAGCTTCCCTCTTTCTTCAATTCCCATTAGTGGCTCCATCAACATACTTAACCAATTGATTGGTTGGGGGCCTCTACCGTGAACAAAGAATCAAGCAATTTGTAAGGTAATTAGTGAATATTGATCTTTTATATAATTTCTCAATGTTTCTCTCTTCTCAACCCCTCTCAAGCTTGAGAAGCTTAATTGGTATGGTTTTTTAAATGCTATTAAAGTTAATTGGTGAATAGTAGTGAAGAGTTACATAATTTAATAAATGCTATTGAAGTTAATTTTTATTTATGTTTAAATTCTAATGGTTTTTATGTAATTTCTCTCTCTCACTCAAGAAATGGTCGTATTCACGACCCATTCTCAATCCAAATGAAGCTTTTCATAAAGCTTTTCCTTAATCCAAGATTAAACTATGCTTGAGGCCAAATTAATGGCTTTTTTCTATGCTTTTAGTTTATGCATATTGATGATTCAATCCATTATAGATTAATGATCCAATTAGAGATCATTTTAATTATTTCCTTAATGATAAGCTTTATCCCTTAGAAAAAATTGAGATTTATCAGTCATAGCAGCGGAGCTATGGCAAAATTTTTATAAAAATTATGCATAAAATAATTTCATTCAAAGCATAAAAAGAGGACTTCCTACCATATTCTAGGAATTATCATACTAGATTAATTGAAAGAATTTCATTATAATCATGGAGAAATTGAATTTTAATATCATGCATAAAGGATAATTTTTTTATATCAAAAGTGTTACTTTTATCATTTTTAATTTTCATGCATAGAAGTATGCATAAAGGAAAAAATTTTATATCAAAAGTGTTACTTTTATCATTTTTTAATTTTCATGCATAGAAGTATGCATAAAGGATAATTTTTTTATATCAAAAGTGATACTTTTATCATTTTTAATTTTCATGCATAGAAGTATGCATAAAGGATAATTTTTTTATATCAAAAGTGTTACTTTTATCATATTGGATTTCATGCATAGAGGTATGCATAAAAGTTGAAATTTTATTATAAAAGTGTTACTTTTAGCATAATTGAATTTCATGCATAGAGGTATGCATAAAAGATATGGGAAGTGATAAGATATGATAAGATGCATGTGGATGTGGATGTGGATGTATGAATGTGGATGTATGGATGTGAATGTGGATGTGGATGTGGATGTATGAATGGGGATATATGGATGTGGATGTGGATGTATGAATGTGGATGTATGGATGTGAATGTGGATGTGGATGTGGATGTATGAATGTGGATGTATGGATGTATGAATGTGGATGAGTGGATGTGAATGAGGATGTAGATGTGGATGCATGGATGTAAATGTGGATGTGGATGTATGGATGTATGCATGTAGATGTGGATGCATGAATGTGGATGTATGGATGTGAATGAGCATATAGATTTGGATGTATGGATGTGAATGTCCATGTAGATATGGATGTATATATGTGAATGGGAATGTGGATGTGGATGTATGTATGCATGTGGATGTGGATATGGATGTGTATGTATGAATGTGGATATGGGATGTGGATGTATAAATGAGGATGTGAAAATGGAGATAAGCATGTAGATGTGGATGCATGAATGTGGATGTATGGATGTGAATGAGGATATAGATGTGGATGTATGGATGTGAATGCGCATGTAGATATGGATGTATATATGTGAATGGGAATGTGGATGTGGATGTATGTATGCATGTGGATGTGGATATGGATGTGTATGTATGACTGTGGATATGGGATGTGGATGTATAAATGAGGATGTGAAAATGGAGATAAGCATGTAGATGTGAATGTATGGATGTGAATGTGGATGTGGATGTGGATGTAGGGATGTGAATGAGGATGTGGATGTGGATGCATGGATGTAAATGTGGATGTGTATGTATGGATGTAGGCATGTGGATGTGGATATGGATGTGTATGTATGAATGTGGATATGGGATGTGGATGTATAAATGAGGATGTGAAAATGGAGATAAGCATGTAGATGTGGATGCATGAATGTGGATGTATGGATGTGAATGAGGATATAGATGTGGATGTATGGATGTGAATGTGCATGTAGATATGGATGTATATATGTGAATGGGAATGTGGATGTGGATGTATGTATGCATGTGGATGTGGATATGGATGTGTATGTATGAATGTGGATATGGGATGTGGATGTATAAATGAGGATGTGAAAATGGAGATAAGCATGTAGATGTGGATGCATGAATGTGGATGTATGGATGTGAATGAGGATATAGATGTGGATGTATGGATGTGAATGTGCATGTAGATATGGATGTATATATGTGAATGGGAATGTGGATGTGGATGTATGTATGCATGTGGATGTGGATATGGATGTGTATGTATGAATGTGGATATGGGATGTGGATGTATAAATGAGGATGTGAAAATGGAGATAAGCATGTAGATGTGAATGTATGGATGTGAATGTGGATGTGGATGTGGATGTAGGGATGTGAATGAGGATGTGGATGTGGATGCATGGATGTAAATGTGGATGTGTATGTATGGATATAGGCATGTAGATGTGGATGCATAAGTGTGGATGTATGGATGTGAATGAGGATATAGATGTGGATGTATGGATGTGAATGTGCATGTAGATATGGATGTATAGATGTGAATGGGAATGTGGATGTGGATGTGGATGTATGTATGTATGTATGTGGATGTGGATGTATGAATGAGGACGTGATAATGAATGTATGCATGTGGATGTGGATATGGATGTGTATGTATGAATGCGGATATGGATGTGGATATGGATGTGTATGTATGAATGTGGATATGGGATGTGGATGTATAAATGAGGATGTGAAAATGGAGATAAGCATGTAGATGTGGATGTATGGATGTGAATGTGGATGTGGATGTGGATGTATGGATGTGGATATGGATGTGAATATATGATATGTGATGTGAAGGAATCTGAAGTGAAGAGATGGAAAATGATATGATTGGATGAGTACACATATAAATGAAATGTGGAATAAGTAATGTGGATTGTATGAGGGATAATGTGGAAAAATGAGAGTTAATATAGAAATTGTATTTGTAAACTGTTTGTAAATGGCTGTTTTATGTCAAAAATGCTGGGAAAGCATTTTGACCGTCTTGTGATTAAGGTCGTGGAGACCTAACTGATAAAGTTGCAACTGCTGACGGAGAGTCAATGGAGGACGTCTCGCGTAGCAAGGTCGGCCGAGGTCTTGACCAGCCTCGGTTCGATTAAAATGGTGAGCTTCCGGTACGGTGGATGAGGGACCAAGGAAGCGGCCTATGAGTGAAGCGCTAGGTCACCTGCAAAGGATCCTAGAGGGTGCTGACCATACGGTGCTCGGGCTCTGGGTCGCCGAAGATACCCACACGTGCGTCGTGGAAGATATTGGAACAAGGAGTAAGAGTTGTTTTCTGGAACCAGGCATGGATCTGGTTGACTGACCTTGCTGGTCCTCAACGGATGAGTCCATGGCTCTTTTATATGGATCTGTTGGTTGATCTTGCTGATCTTCAACGAGAGTCCATCTTGATAAGTGATTATATTGTTGAGTATTATGGGCTAGGAACTATTGAAACGGCCCCTGTGTGGACAGGTGGTGAGCGTTCTAGTTGCCAATGATGCCATAGATACTCTGATGAAGGAATGATGGGAAATTATGAATCAACTGGATAAATTGGGAGATTGTGATCAGTGGTACAGCTCAAGACGCAAGCGAGTCTGTGAAGAAGGATTTTATAGAACAGTATGAGCGCTCACTTTTTCCTCACTTGGGAACGTCTGTAGCTCAGACCAAATGGCGGACCTATCAAGACATAACTAGGGTAACACCCTGGGGAGAGCAGCACTGTCGTAACAATGTCCGCTTGGCCATGGTTATTGAAGCTTTGGGTTTGGGTCCCCGATACTACTGCGTCATGAGATCAAGACATCTTGGGTTTTCTGAGCGGGTCTTCTTACTAGCGTGTTTTCTTCCTCATGAGAAGATATGCCTTTATCCCGTTTTTGGCTTACCTCTCAGAGGTCCTTTTGTTAGATCACCTCATACCACTGAGATAGGTGCAGCAATAACCAACAGAATTATTCCCATAGATGAGTTACCTTATACTTGTGCAGCTTGTGAGGACTGCTTTTGTGATCATATGATGGACGGGCTTATGGAAGTGTAAAGAGTTCTTCTATCTTTACTGTATAAGTTCCGAGAATGAATAAAGTTTAAATCTTGTTCTTATTTTGAATCTTGCTCTCTTTAAGACGTTTCTTGGTGGTTAATCTTGATTAAAATTTTTCTCTAAGTCTCATATTCGTGCATCTTGCGAAATTATCCCAGTTTGCGAGATGAGGACATCTCGCATTTTTTAAGTGGGGTAGAATGTAAGATTCCTCCCCCACCCCCTTTTTTATGTCTAGTATCTTTCCCTGTAATCAATCCCTCTTCAGAAATATAAAGACCTTGTTTCTATCTGTTTTAGCCTAGAGAGAGAAAAATATTCTAGAGAGAGAATATTCAGATTTTGAATATTTTTGGATAGAAAAATATCTCTTCTAATTCAGATGAGTTCCCCTGAAACAGAAACTCAAAAAGAATTTTCCAATGTGCAATTGGAATTAATTGAAAATAGGTATAAAGAACCTTAGCCTAAGGGTCTAGATTTTCAGAAATCTTTAGACTATGGTCCAATTAAGGTTCCTATGGACCAATAGCATCAATCCATGTGTAGGGAGGAGATAAATCCAACTTGTAAAAAAAGAAAATACCCAAAAATGAGTAAATGCTCACATGAGGTGAAGAGTTGAAAAATGTACAAGGTTTATTAGTAAAAAACTATGAGCAATATTAAAATGATTCCATTATGACACATATGTAAGGAAAGGGAGTTCTTTAAAGGAGGTGCATATTTCACATAAGATGAGGAGTTGAAAATGTACAAGGTTTATTAGTAAAAAAACTATGAGCAATATTAAAATGATTCCATTATGACACATATGTAAGGAAGGGGAGTTCTTTAAAGGAGGTGCATATTTCACATGCTTGAATGAGTTTTAAACTCATAAAAATTGAGATATTTCATCTCTCCTCTCTCCTCATTCAAGTCTAGTTCCAAAAAGTTAGCTTAACTAACCTAAAAATGGTCAAATATTGACCAAACTGATTTAGAAAATTCTAGAATCAGCTTGTTTGGTTAGGAGCTCAATTTTTCCTATAAATAGAAGCCTCCCCCTTGTTGAAAAATATATAGTGTTTATGCATCGTTACTCTACTCCACCTAAGCCAGAAACTGTGAAAATGGAGATAAGCATGTAGATGTGGATGCATGAATGTGGATGTATGGATGTGAATGAGGATATAGATGTGGATGTATGGATGTGAATGTGCATGTAGATATGGATGTATATATGTGAATGGGAATGTGGATGTGGATGTATGTATGCATGTGGATGTGGATATGGATGTGTATGTATGAATGTGGATATGGGATGTGGATGTATAAATGAGGATGTGAAAATGGAGATAAGCATGTAGATGTGGATGCATGAATGTGGATGTATGGATGTGAATGAGGATATAGATGTGGATGTATGGATGTGAATGTGCATGTAGATATGGATGTATATATGTGAATGGGAATGTGGATGTGGATGTATGTATGCATGTGGATGTGGATATGGATGTGTATGTATGAATGTGGATATGGGATGTGGATGTATAAATGAGGATGTGAAAATGGAGATAAGCATGTAGATGTGGATGCATGAATGTGGATGTATGGATGTGAATGAGGATATAGATGTGGATGTATGGATGTGAATGTGCATGTAGATATGGATGTATATATGTGAATGGGAATGTGGATGTGGATGTATGTATGCATGTGGATGTGGATATGGATGTGTATGTATGAATGTGGATATGGGATGTGGATGTATAAATGAGGATGTGAAAATGGAGATAAGCATGTAGATGTGGATGCATGAATGTGGATGTATGGATGTGAATGAGGATATAGATGTGGATGTATGGATGTGAATGTGCATGTAGATATGGATGTATATATGTGAATGGGAATGTGGATGTGGATGTATGTATGCATGTGGATGTGGATATGGATGTGTATGTATGAATGTGGATATGGGATGTGGATGTATAAATGAGGATGTGAAAATGGAGATAAGCATGTAGATGTGGATGCATGAATGTGGATGTATGGATGTGAATGAGGATATAGATGTGGATGTATGGATGTGAATGTGCATGTAGATATGGATGTATATATGTGAATGGGAATGTGGATGTGGATGTATGTATGCATGTGGATGTGGATATGGATGTGTATGTATGAATGTGGATATGGGATGTGGATGTATAAATGAGGATGTGAAAATGGAGATAAGCATGTAGATGTGAATGTATGGATGTGAATGTGGATGTGGATGTGGATGTAGGGATGTGAATGAGGATGTGGATGTGGATGCATGGATGTAAATGTGGATGTGTATGTATGGATGTAGGCATGTAGATGTGGATGCATGAATGTGGATGTATGGATGTGAATGAGGATATAGATGTGGATGTATGGATGTGAATGTGCATGTAGATATGGATGTATAGATGTGATTGGGAATGTGGATGTGGATGTGGATGTATGTATGTATGTATGTGGATGTGGATGTATGAATGAGGACGTGATAATGAATGTATGCATGTGGATGTGGATATGGATGTGTATGTATGAATGCGGATATGGATGTGGAGATGGATGTGTATGTATGAATGTGGATATGGGATGTGGATGTATAAATGAGGATGTGAAAATGGAGATAAGCATGTAGATGTGGATGTATGGATGTGAATGTGGATGTGGATGTGGATGTATGGATGTGGATATGGATGTGAATATATGATATGTGATGTGAAGGAATCTGAAGTGAAGAGATGGAAAATGATATGATTGGATGAGTACACATATAAATGAAATGTGGAATAAGTAATGTGGATTGTATGAGGGATAATGTGGAAAAATGAGAGTTAATATAGAAATTGTATTTGTAAACTGTTTGTAAATGGCTGTTTTATGTCAAGAATGCTGGGAAAACATTTTGATCGTCTTGTGATTAAGGTCGTGGAGACCTAACTGATAAAGTTGCAACTGCTGACGGAGAGTCAATGGAGGACGTCTCGCGTAGCAAGGTCGGCCGAGGTCTTGACCAGCCTCGGTTCGATTAAAATGGTGAGCTTCCGGTACGGTGGATGAGGGACCAAGGAAGCGGCCTATGAGTGAAGCGCTAGGTCACCTACGAAGGATCCTAGAGGGTGCTGACCATACGGTGCTCGGGCTCTGGGTCGCCCAGGATACCCACGCGTGCGTCGAGGAAGATATTGGAACAAGGAGTAAGAGTTGTTTTCTGGAACCGAGCATGGATCTGGTTGACTGACCTTGCTGGTCCTCAACGGATGAGTCCATGGCTCTTTTATATGGATCTGTTGGTTGATCTTGACTGCACCTTTAACGGTACTTGGTCAAATCAAGGAAGAAACTTGCACTTGGATCATTGGGATCAACGCTTTTTTCCCCATCAAGAGGCACAGCCGTTGATTCCTATCCATAGAACAATTTCTATCCGGGATTTACTTCATCTATCGTAATAATAGAAATTAAATCTCGATTTACGGATCCATCAGTCCAGTCTAACCCCATCCGATCCCATGGGTTAGCCAACCGCCCAACCACTGTAGTGATGGGATCCAATTTGGAATTTGGTTAGGTTTTGTCCCGGGTACCAAGGAAAAGAGTTCCAAGGCCCCCTAGCCGGAATTTCATGCAAACATAAAACTAGCCACACCACTTACACACCCAATATGAAAATTGCCTTTTTCTTAGCATCAGCTAACTTTAAAACAATCCTTTAATGAAACCATAGTACCACTGATCACAATCTCCCAATTTATCCAGTTGATTCATAATTTCCCATCATTCCGTCATCAGAGTATCTATGGCATCATTGGCAACTAGAACGCTCACCACCTGTCCACACAGGGGCCGTTTCAATAGTTCCTAGCCCATAATACTCAGCAATATAATCACTTATCAAGATGGACTCTCGTTGAAGATCAGCAAGATCAACCAACAGATCCATATAAAAGAGCCATGGACTCATCCGTTGAGGACCAGCAAGGTCAGTCAACCAGATCCATGCCCGGTTCCAGAAAACAACTCTTACTCCTTGTTCCAATATCTTCCACGACGCACGTGTGGGTATCTTCGGCAACCCAGAGCCCGAGCACCGTATGGTCAGCACCCTCTAGGATCCTTTGCAGGTGACCTAGCGCTTCACTCATAGGCCGCTTCCTTGGTCCCTCATCCACCGTACCGGAAGCTCACCATTTTAATCGAACCGAGGCTGGTCAAGACCTCGGCCGACCTTGCTACGCGAGACGTCCTCCATTGACTCTCCGTCAGCAGTTGCAACTTTATCAGTTAGGTCTCCACGACCTTAATCACAAGACGGTCAAAATGCTTTCCCAGCATTCTTGACATAAAACAGCCATTTACAAACAGCATTTACAAACAGTTTACAAATACAATTTCTATATTAACTCTCATTTTTCCACATTATCCCTCATACAATCCACATTACTTATTCCACATTTCATTTATATGTGTACTCATCCAATCATATCATTTTCCATCTCTTCACTTCAGATTTCTTCACATCACATATCATATATTCACATCTATATCCACATCCATACATCCACATCCACATCCACATTCACATCCATACATCCACATCCCATATCCACATTCATACATACACATCCATATCCACATCCATATCCGCATTCATACATACACATCCATATCCACATCCACATGCATACATTCATTATCACGTCCTCATTCATACATCCACATCCACATACATACATACATATATCCACATCCACATCCACATTCCTATTCACATCTATACATCCATATCTACATGCACATTCACATCCATACATCCACATCTATATCCTCATTCACATCCATACATCCACATTCATGCATCCACATCTACATGCTTATTTCCATTTTCACATCCTCATTTATACATCCACATCCCATATCCACATTCATACATACACATCCATATCCACATCCACATGCATACATACATCCACATCCACATTCCCATACATCCACATCTATACATCCACATTCCACATTCACATCTATACATCCACATCTACATTCACATTCACATACATCCACATCTACATTCACATTCACATACATCCACATCCACATTCACATTCACATCTATACATCCACATCTACATCCACATTCACATACATCCACATTCACATACATCCACATCCACATTCCCATTCACATCTATACATCCACATCCATTCACATCTATACATCCACATCTACATCCACATCCACATTCCCATTCACATCTATACATCCACATCCATTCACATCTATACATCCACATCTACATCCACATTCACATCTATGCATATATATCTTCATGCATATATCCATTTTCACGTTCATACATCCACACTCCCATCTCCACATCCACACATCCACATACATACATCCATTTCCACATTCCCATTTATATAACCCCATATACCTTCACATCTAATCTTTTACATCACATCCATTCTCGCCCTATCACAACCCATATACATCTTATCCTATCACATACACTTCTTACCTCATCCCCCCATACACATCTTAATTCATCTTATCACCTCCTAACTTATTTCATAAGCATCTTATCACCTCTTATCACACCTCTTATCACATCTCTTATCACCTCCTAACTTATTTCATAAGCATCTTATCACACCTCTTATCACATCCTATCACATCTCTTATCTATTTATAGAATACAAGAGAATTCTTACATTTGATATAAGATTTCTTTACACATTTATTTATGAATAAATTCTATTTAAGGAGATTAATACTTTCAAAGTAAAAATCAATCTTTTATGCA
This sequence comes from Cibotium barometz, assembly GCF_041138505.1. Lineage (NCBI taxonomy): Eukaryota > Viridiplantae > Streptophyta > Polypodiopsida > Cyatheales > Cibotiaceae > Cibotium > Cibotium barometz. The sequence goes on from NC_141074.1 coordinate 2,952,351, forward strand.
TCTTCCTATGCATAAATTCATTTTTAATGAAAATGACACTTTTGAATTAAATTTTAATCTTTTATGCATTTTTCTATACATAAATTCAATTTAGATGAGAATGACACTTTTGAATTAAAAAATCAATCTTTTATGCATCTTCTTATGCATAAATTCAATTTGGTAGGAATTACACTTTTAGAATTAAAAAAATTTCTCTTATGCATCTAAGTTAAGCATAAAATCCATTTATGAGGAAAATCACACTTTTAGTATAAAAAGAATATCTTTTATGCATACCTATATGCATGAAATTCAATTATGATAAAAGTCACACTTTTATAATAAAATAATCAACTTTTATGCATACCTCTATGCATGAAATCCAATATGATAAAAGTAACACTTTTGATATAAAAATTTTTCCATTATGCATACTTCTATGCATGAAATAAAAATGGTAAAAATAACACTTTTGATATAAAAATTTATCCATTATGCATACTTCTATGCATGAAATAAAAATGGTAAAAATAACACTTTTGATATAAAAATTTATCCATTATGCCTAATATTAAAATTCAATTTCTCCATGATTGTAATGAAATTCTTTCAATTAATCTAGGATGATAATTCCTAGAATATGGTAGGAAGTCCTCTTTTTATGCTTTGAATGAGATTATTTTATGCATAATTTTTATAAAAATTTTGCCATAGCTCCGCTGCTATGACTGATAAATCTCAATTTTTCTAAGGGATAATGCTTATCATTAAGGAAATAATTAAAATGATCTCTAATTGGATTATTAATCTATAATGGATTGAATCATCAATATTCATAAACTAAAAGCATAGAAAAAAGCCATTAATTTGGCCTCAAGCATAGCTTTATCTTGGGTTAAGGAAAAGCTTTATGAAAAGCTTGATTTGGATTGAGAATGGGTCATGAGTATGACCATTTCTTGAGTGAGAGAGAGAATTTACATAAGAATCATTAGAATTTAAACATAAATGAAAATTAACTTCAATAGCATTTATTAAATTATGTAACTCTTCACTACTATTCAAACTTCAATAGCATTTAAAAAAAAACCATACCAATTAAACTTCTCAAGCTTGAGAGGGGTTGAGAAGAGAGAAACATTGAGAAATTATAGAAAGATGAATATTCACTAATTACCTTACAACTTGCTTGATTCTTTGTTCACGGTAGAGGCCCCCAACCAATCAATTGGTTAAGTATGTTGATGGAGCCACTAATGGGGATTGAAGAAAGAGGGAAGCTCAAAAAACTAATGAATTATTAAATGAATTCACAGTTCTTGGCTTAGGTGGAGTAGAGTAACGATGCATAATCACTATCTATTTTTCAACAAGGGGTAGGCTTCTATTTATAGGAAAAATTGAGCTCCTAACCAAACAAACTGATTCTAGAATTTTCTAAATCAGTTTGGTCAATAATTGACCATTTTTAGGTCAGTTAAGCTAACTTTTTGGAACTAGACTTGAATGAGGAGAGAGGAGAGATGAAATATCTCAATTTTTATGAGTTTAAAACTCATTCAAGCATGTGAAATATGCACCTCCTTTAAAGAACTCCCCTTCCTTACATATGTGTCATAATGGAATCATTTTAATATTGCTCATAGTTTTTTTTACTAATAAACCTTGTACATTATCAACTCTTCATCTTATGTGAAATATGCACCTCCTTTAAAGAACTCCTCTTCCTTACATATGTCATACTTTTAATATTGCTCATAATTTTTTTACTAATAAACCTTGTACATTTTCAACTCTTCATCTTATGTGAAATATGCACCTCCTTTAAAGAATTCCCCTTCCTTACATATGTCATATTTTTAATATTGCTCATAGTTTTTTACTAATAAACCTTGTACATTTTCAACTCTTCACCTCATGTGAGCATTTACTCATTTTTGGGTATTTTCTTTTTACAAGTTGGATTTATCTCCTCCCTACACATGGATTGATGCTATTGGTCCATAGGAACCTTATTTGGACCACAGTCTAAAGATTTCTGAAAATCTAGACCCTTAGGCTAAGGTCCTTTATAGCTATTTTCAATTACTTCCAATTGCACATTGGAAAATTCTTTTTGAATTTCTGTTTCAGGGGAACTCATCTGAATTAGAAGAGATATTTTTCTATCCAAAAATATTCAAAATCTGAATATTCTCTCTCTAGAATATTTTTCTCTCTCTAGGCTAAAACAGATAGAAACAAGGTCTTTATATTTCTGAAGAGGGATTGATTACAGGGAAAGATACTAGACATCAAAAAGGGGGTGGGGGAGGAATCTTACATTCTACCCCACTTAAAAAAATGCGAGATGTCCTCATCTCGCAAACTGGGATAATTTCGCAAGATGCACGAATATGAGACTTAGAGAAAAATTTTAATCAAAATTAACCACCAAGATAAGTCTTAAAGAGAGCAAGATTCAAAATACGAACAAGATTTAAACTTTATTCATTCTCGGAACTTATACAGTAAAGATAGAGGAACTCTTTACACTTCCATAAGCCCGTCCATCATATGGTCACAAAAGCAGTCCTCACAAGCTGCACAAGTATAAGGTAACTCATCTATGGGAATGATTCTGTGGGTTATTGCTGCGCCTATCTCAGTGGTATGAGGTGTTCTAACAAAAGGACTTCTGAGAGGCAAGCCAAAAACGGGATAAAGGCATATCTTCTCATGAGGAAGAAAACACGCTAGTAAGAAGACCCGCTCAGAAAACCCAAGATGTCTTGATCTCATGACGCAGTAGTATCGGGGACCCAAACCCAAAGCTTCAATAACCATGGCCAAGCGGACATTGTTACGAAAGTGCTGCTGTCCCCAGGGTGTTACCCTAGTTATGTCTTGATAGGTCCGCCATTTGGTCTGAGCTACAGACGTTCCCAAGTGAGGAAAAAGTGAGCGCTCATACTGTTCTATAAAATCCTTCTTCACAGACTCGCTTGCGTCTTGAAGGTGAGAAATCATCATGGATAAAACTAATTCTTGTTGCCAAGCCATGAAGGAGATTAAGAAAGAAGGAGATTGATGGGAGTAAGATTACTGTGAGTGACAAGTAAAAGTTACGACTTATATAAAGGAAGGAGCTAGCGTAACTTAGAAGCCAACGGTATCTTGCCACTGAAGTTTTACCGTCTTTCCATGATTTAGGTTTGGCACATATTTCTATGAAATACATTAAGAACTTTGAGATGAGGAGATAAAAGAAGCTCGTAAGCTAAGTCACTTACTATCTTTGAATTCAGATAAGGCTCACAATATCTGGGGGATAACTTCTTAAATTCCCAAATTGATAAAGAACTTCTTTTGGGCCGTACTCGAATGAAGACCAAAACCTTGGTATCCAAAACACCGATTTTTACTTCTAAACTCATTGTTCTGAATCCTTAAAACAGGTGGAACTCCTGAGAAGTATTCTAGGGAAAGGGTCTTTCTTTTTTAAACAGAATCTTTCTTTTATTTTAGAGATCAAAAAGGGAGATTCTTACTCCTGTATACGTTTTGCCCCCTAACCGGAATTTCATGCAAACATAAAACTAGCCACACCACTTACACACCCAATATGAAAATTGCCTTTTTCTTAGCATCAGCTAACTTTAAAACAATCCTTTAATGAAACCATAGTACCACTGATCACAATCTCCCAATTTATCCAGTTGATTCATAATTTCCCATCATTCCTTCATCAGAGTATCTATGGCATCATTGGCAACTAGAACGCTCACCACCTGTCCACACAGGGGCCGTTTCAATAGTTCCTAGCCCATAATACTCAACAATATAATCACTTATCAAGATGGACTCTCGTTGAAGATCAGCAAGATCAACCAACAGATCCATATAAAAGAGCCATGGACTCATCCGTTGAGGACCAGCAAGGTCAGTCAACCAGATCCATGCCCGGTTCCAGAAAACAACTCTTACTCCTTGTTCCAATATCTTCCTCGACGCACGTGTGGGTATCCTGGGCGACCCAGAGCCCGAGCACCGTATGGTCAGCACCCTCTAGGATCCTTCGCAGGTGACCTAGCGCTTCACTCATAGGCCGCTTCCTTGGTCCCTCATCCACCGTACCGGAAGCTCACCATTTTAATCGAACCGAGGCTGGTCAAGACCTCGACCGACCTTGCTACGCGAGACGTCCTCCATTGACTCTCCGTCAGCAGTTGCAACTTTATCAGTTAGGTCTCCACGACCTTAATCACAAGACGGTCAAAATGCTTTCCCAGCATTCTTGACATAAAACAGCCATTTACAAACAGCATTTACAAACAGTTTACAAATACAATTTCTATATTAACTCTCATTTTTCCACATTATCCCTCATACAATCCACATTACTTATTCCACATTTCATTTATATGTGTACTCATCCAATCATATCATTTTCCATCTCTTCACTTCAGATTCCTTCACATCACATATCATATATTCACATCCATATCCACATCCATACATCCACATCCACATCCATACATCCACATCTACATGCACATTTCATCCATACATCCACATCTATATCCTCATTCACATCCATACATCCACATTCATGCATCCACATCTACATGCTTATCTCCATTTTCACATCCTCATTTATACATCCACATCCCATATCCACATTCATACATACGCATCCATATCCACATCCACATGCATACATATATCCACATCCACATTCTTATTCACATATATACATCCATATCTACATGCACATTCACATCCATACATCCACATCTATATGCTCATTCACATCCATACATCCACATTCATGCATCCACATCTACATGCATACATCCATACATCCACATCCACATTTACATCCATGCATCCACATCTACATGCTTAACTCCATTTTCACATCCTCATTTATACATCCATATCCCATATCCACATTCATACATACGCATCCATATCCACATCCACATGCATACATATATCCACATCCACATTCCCATTCACATATATACATCCATATCTACATGCACATTCACATCCATACATCCACATGTATATGCTCATTCACATCCATACATCCACATTCATGCATCCACATCTACATGCATACATCCATACATCCACATCCACATTTACATCCATGCATCCACATCTACATGCTTAACTCCATTTTCACATCCTCATTTATACATCCACATCCCATATCCACATTCATACATACGCATCCATATCCACATCCACATGCATACATATATCCACATCCACATTCCCATTCACATATATACATCCATATCTACATGCACATTCACATCCATACATCCACATCTATATGCTCATTCACATCCATACATCCACATTCATGCATCCACATCTACATGCATACATCCATACATACACATCCACATTTACATCCATGCATCCACATCTACATGCTTAACTCCATTTTCCATCCTCATTTATACATCTACATCCCATATCCACATTCATACATACGCATCCATATCCACATCCACATGCATACATATATCCACATCCACATTCCCATTCACATATATACATCCATATCTACATGCACATTCACATCCATACATCCACATCTATATGCTCATTCACATCCATACATCCACATTCATGCATCCACATCTACATGCATACATCCATACATACACATCCACATTTACATCCATGCATCCACATCTACATCCTCATTCACATCCATACATCCACATTCATACATCCATACATCCACATTCACATCCATACATCCACATTCATACATCCACATCCACATCCACATCCACATTCACATCCATACATCCACATTCATGCATCCACATCCACATCCACATTCACATCCATACATCCACATCTACAAGCTTATCTCCATTTTCACATCCTCATTTATACATCCACATCCCATATCCACATTCATACATACACATCCATATCCACATTCCCATATCTTTTATGCATACCTCTATGCATGAAATTCAATTATGCTAAAAGTAACACTTTTATAATAAAATATTCAACTTTTATGCATACCTCTATGCATGAAATCCAATATGATAAAAGTAACACTTTTGATATAAAAAAAATTATCCTTTATGCATACTTCTATGCATGAAAATTAAAAATGATAAAAGTAACACTTTTGATATTAAAAAAATTATCCTTTATGCATGATATTAAAATTCAATTTCTCCATGATTATAATGAAATTCTTTCAATTAATCTAGGATGATAATTCCTAGAATATGGTAGGAAGTCCTCTTTTTATGCTTTGAATGAAATTATTTTATGCATAATTTTTATAAAAATTTTGCCATAGCTCCGCTGCTATGACTGATAAATCTCAATTTTTTCTAAGGGATAAAGCTTATCATTAAGGAAATAATTAAAATGATCTCTAATTGGATCATTAATCTATAATGGATTGAATCATCAATATGCATAAACTAAAAGCATAGAAAAAAGCCATTAATTTGGCCTCAAGCATAGCTTAATCTTGGATTAAGAAAAAGCTTTATGAAAAGCTTCATTTGGATTGAGAATGGGTCATGAGTATGACCATTTCTTGAGTGAGAGAGAGAAATTACATAAAAACCATTAGAATTTAAACATAAATAAAAATTAACTTCAATAGCATTTGTTAAATTACGTAACTCTTCACTACTATTCACCGATTAACTCTAATAGCATTTAAAAAACCATACCAATTAAGCTTCTCAAGCTTGAGAGGGGTTGAGAAGAGAGAAACATTGAGAAATTATAGAAAAGATCAATATTCACTAATTACCTTACAAATTGCTTGATTCTTTGTTCACGGTAGAGGCCCCCAACCAATCAATTGGTTAAGTATGTTGATGGAGCCACTAATGGGGATTGAAGAAAGAGGGAAGATCCAAAAACTAGTGAATTATTAAATGAATTCACAGTTCTTGGCTTAGGTGGAGTAGAGTAACGATGCATAAACACTATATATTTTTCAACAAGGGGGAGGCTTCTATTTATAGGAAAAATTGAGCTCCTAACCAAACAAACTGATTCTAGAATTTTCTAAATCAGTTTGGTCAATAATTGACCATTTTTAGGTCAGTTAAGCTAACTTTTTGGAACTAGACTTGAATGAGGAGAGAGGAGAGATGAAATATCTCAATTTTTATGAGTTTAAAACTCATTCAAGCATGTGAAATATGCACCTCCTTTAAAGAACTCCCCTTCCTTACATATGTGTCATAATGGAATCATTTTAATATTGCTCATAGTTTTTTTTACTAATAACCCTTGTACATTTTCAACTCTTCACCTTATGTGAAATATGCACCTCCTTTAAAGAATTCCCCTTCCTTACATATGTCATATTTTTAATATTGCTCATAGTTTTTTACTAATAAACCTTGTACATTTTCAACTCTTCACCTCATGTGAGCATTTACTCATTTTTGGGTATTTTCTTTTTACAAGTTGGATTTATCTCCTCCCTACACATGGATTGATGCTATTGGTCCATAGGAACCTTATTTGGACCATAGTCTAAAGATTTCTGAAAATCTAGACCCTTAGGCTAAGGTCCTTTATAGCTATTTTCAATTACTTCCAATTGCACATTGGAAAATTCTTTTTGAATTTCTGTTTCAGGGGAACTCATCTGAATTAGAAGAGATATTTTTCTATCCAAAAATATTCAAAATCTGAATATTCTCTCTCTAGAATATTTTCTCTCTCTAGGCTAAAACAGATAGAAACAAGGTCTTTATATTTCTGAAGAGGGATTGATTACAGGGAAAGATACTAGACATCAAAAAGGGGGTGGGGGAAGCATTCTTGACATAAAACAGCCATTTACAAACAGTTTACAAATACAATTTCTATATTAACTCTCATTTTTCCACATTATCCCTCATACAATCCACATTACTTATTCCACATTTCATTTATATGTGTACTCATCCAATCATATCATTTTCCATCTCTTCACTTCAGATTCCTTCACATCACATATCATATATTCACATCCATATCCACATCCATACATCCACATCCACATTCACATCCATACATCCACATCTACATGCTTATCTCCATTTTCACATCCTCATTTATACATCCACATCCCATATCCACATTCATACATACACATCCATATCCACATCCATATCCGCATTCATACATACACATCCATATCCACATCCACATGCATACATTCATTATCACGTCCTCATTCATACATCCACATCCACATACATACATACATACATCCACATCCACATCCACATTCCCATTCACATCTATACATCCATATCTACATGCACATTCACATCCATACATCCACATCTATATCCTCATTCACATCCATACATCCACATTCATGCATCCACATCTACATGCCTACATCCATACATACACATCCACATTTACATCCATGCATCCACATCCACATCCTCATTCACATCCCTACATCCACATCCACATCCACATTCACATCCATACATTCACATCTACATGCTTATCTCCATTTTCACATCCTCATTTATACATCCACATCCCATATCCACATTCATACATACACATCCATATCCACATCCACATGCATACATACATCCACATCCACATATATACATCCATATCTACATGCACATTCACATCCATACATCCACATCTATATCCTCATTCACATCCATACATCCACATTCATGCATCCACATCTACATGCTTATCTCCATTTTCACATCCTCATTTATACATCCACATCCCATATCCACATTCATACATACACATCCATATCCACATCCACATGCATACATACATCCACATCCACATTCCCATAATGATTCCTCCCCCACCCCCTTTTTGATGTCTAGTATCTTTCCCTGTAATCAATCCCTCTTCAGAAATATAAAGACCTTGTTTCTATCTGTTTTAGCCTAGAGAGAGAAAAATATTCTAGAGAGAGAATATTCAGATTTTGAATATTTTTGGATAGAAAAATATCTCTTCTAATTCAGATGAGTTCCCCTGAAACAGAAATTCAAAAAGAATTTTCCAATGTGCAATTGGAATTAATTGAAAATAGGTATAAAGAACCTTAGCCTAAGGGTCTAGATTTTCAGAAATCTTTAGACTATGGTCCAATTAAGGTTCCTATGGACCAATAGCATCAATCCATGTGTAGGGAGGAGATAAATCCAACTTGTAAAAAGAAAATACCCAAAAATGAGTAAATGCTCACATGAGGTGAAGAGTTGAAAATGTACAAGGTTTATTAGTAAAAAACTATGTGCAATATTAAAAATATGAGATATTTTGGGTATAATGATTTTATTATGACACATATGTAAGGAAGGGGAGTCCCTTAAATGCTCACATAAGATGAAGAGTTGAAAATGTACAAGGTTTATTAGTAAAAAACTATGAGCAATATTAAAATGATTCCATTATGACACATATGTAAGGAAGGGGAGTTCTTTAAAGGAGGTGCATATTTCACATAAGGTGAAGAGTTGAAAATGTACAAGGGTTATTAGTAAAAAAAAACTATGAGCAATATTAAAATGATTCCATTATGACACATATGTAAGGAAGGGGAGTTCTTTAAAGGAGGTGCATATTTCACATGCTTGAATGAGTTTTAAACTCATAAAAATTGAGATATTTCATCTCTCCTCTCTCCTCATTCAAGTCTAGTTCCAAAAAGTTAGCTTAACTGACCTAAAAATGGTCAATTATTGACCAAACTGATTTAGAAAATTCTAGAATCAGTTTGTTTGGTTAGGAGCTCAATTTTTCCTATAAATAGAAGCCTCCCCCTTGTTGAAAAATATATAGTGTTTATGCATCGTTACTCTACTCCACCTAAGCCAAGAACTGTGAATTCATTTAATAATTCACTAGTTTTTGGATCTTCCCTCTTTCTTCAATCCCCATTAGTGGCTCCATCAACATACTTAACCAATTGATTGGTTGGGGGCCTCTACCGTGAACAAAGAATCAAGCAATTTGTAAGGTAATTAGTGAATATTGATCTTTTCTATAATTTCTCAATGTTTCTCTCTTCTCAACCCCTCTCAAGCTTGAGAAGCTTAATTGGTATGGTTTTTTAAATGCTATTAGAGTTAATCGGTGAATAGTAGTGAAGAGTTACGTAATTTAACAAATGCTATTGAAGTTAATTTTTATTTATGTTTAAATTCTAATGGTTTTTATGTAATTTCTCTCTCTCACTCAAGAAATGGTCATACTCATGACCCATTCTCAATCCAAATGAAGCTTTTCATAAAGCTTTTTCTTAATCCAAGATTAAGCTATGCTTGAGGCCAAATTAATGGCTTTTTTCTATGCTTTTAGTTTATGCATATTGATGATTCAATCCATTATAGATTAATGATCCAATTAGAGATCATTTTAATTATTTCCTTAATGATAAGCTTTATCCCTTAGAAAAAATTGAGATTTATCAGTCATAGCAGCGGAGCTATGGCAAAATTTTTATAAAAATTATGCATAAAATAATTTCATTCAAAGCATAAAAAGAGGACTTCCTACCATATTCTAGGAATTATCATCCTAGATTAATTGAAAGAATTTCATTATAATCATGGAGAAATTGAATTTTAATATCATGCATAAAGGATAATTGTTTTAATATCAAAAGTGTTACTTTTATCATTTTTAATTTTCATGCATAGAAGTATGCATAAAGGATAATTTTTTTTATATCAAAAGTGTTACTTTTATCATATTGGATTTCATGCATAGAGGTATGCATAAAAGTTGAATATTTTATTATAAAAGTGTTACTTTTAGCATAATTGAATTTCATGCATAGAGGTATGCATAAAAGATATGGGAAGTGATAAAATATGATAAGATGCATGTGGATGTGGATATGGATGTGTATGTATGAATGTGGATATGGGATGTGGATGTATAAATGAGGATGTGAAAATGGAGATAAGCTTGTAGATGTGGATGTATGGATGTGAATGTGGATGTGGATGTGGATGCATGAATGTGGATGTATGGATGTGAATGTGGATGTGGATGTGGATGTGGATGTGGATGTATGAATGTGGATGTATGGATGTATGAATGTGGATGTATGGATGTGAATGAGGATGTAGATGTGGATGCATGGATGTAAATGTGGATGTGTATGTATGGATGTATGCATGTAGATGTGGATGCATGAATGTGGATGTATGGATGTGAATGAGCATATAGATGTGGATGTATGGATGTGAATGTGCATGTAGATATGGATGTATATATGTGAATGGGAATGTGGATGTGGATATATGTATGCATGTGGATGTGGATATGGATGCGTATGTATGAATGTGGATATGGGATGTAGATGTATAAATGAGGATGGAAAATGGAGTTAAGCATGTAGATGTGGATGCATGGATGTAAATGTGGATGTGTATGTATGGATGTATGCATGTAGATGTGGATGCATGAATGTGGATGTATGGATGTGAATGAGCATATAGATGTGGATGTATGGATGTGAATGTGCATGTAGATATGGATGTATATATGTGAATGGGAATGTGGATGTGGATATATGTATGCATGTGGATGTGGATATGGATGCGTATGTATGAATGTGGATATGGGATATGGATGTATAAATGAGGATGTGAAAATGGAGTTAAGCATGTAGATGTGGATGCATGGATGTAAATGTGGATGTGGATGTATGGATGTATGCATGTAGATGTGGATGCATGAATGTGGATGTATGGATGTGAATGAGCATATAGATGTGGATGTATGGATGTGAATGTGCATGTAGATATGGATGTATATATGTGAATAAGAATGTGGATGTGGATATATGTATGCATGTGGATGTGGATATGGATGCGTATGTCATTTTCCATCTCTTCACTTCAGATTCCTTCACATCACATATCATATATTCACATCCATATCCACATCCATACATCCACATCCACATCCATACATCCACATCTACATGCTTATCTCCATTTTCACATCCTCATTTATACATCCACATCCCATATCCACATTCATACATACACATCCATATCCACATCCATATCCGCATTCATACATACACATCCATATCCACATCCACATGCATACATTCATTATCACGTCCTCATTCATACATCCACATCCACATACATACATACATACATCCACATCCACATCCACATTCCCATTCACATCTATACATCCATATCTACATGCACATTCACATCCATACATCCACATCTATATCCTCATTCACATCCATACATCCACATTCATGCATCCACATCTACATGCCTACATCCATACATACACATCCACATTTACATCCATGCATCCACATCCACATCCTCATTCACATCCCTACATCCACATCCACATCCACATTCACATCCATACATTCACATCTACATGCTTATCTCCATTTTCACATCCTCATTTATACATCCACATCCCATATCCACATTCATACATACACATCCATATCCACATCCACATGCATACATACATCCACATCCACATTCCCATTCACATATATACATCCATATCTACATGCACATTCACATCCATACATCCACATCTATATCCTCATTCACATCCACTCATCCACATTCATACATCCATACATCCACATTCATACATCCACATCCACATCCACATTCACATCCATACATCCACATCCATACATCCACATCCACATCCATATATCCCCATTCATACATCCACATCCACATCCACATTCACATCCATACATCCACATTCATACATCCACATCCACATCCACATGCATCTTATCATATCTTATCACTTCCCATATCTTTTATGCATACCTCTATGCATGAAACTCAATTATGCTAAAAGTAACACTTTTATAATAAAATTTCAACTTTTATGCATACCTCTATGCATGAAATCCAATATGATAAAAGTAACACTTTTGATATAAAAAAAATTATCCTTTATGCATACTTCTATGCATGAAAATTAAAAATGATAAAAGTAACACTTTTGATATAAAAAATTTTCCTTTATGCATACTTCTATGCATGAAAATTAAAAATGATAAAAGTAAAACTTTTAATATAAAAAATTATCCTTTATGCATACTTCTATGCATGAAAATTAAAAATGATAAAAGTATCACTTTTGATATAAAAAATTTTCCTTTATGCATACTTCTATGCATGAAAATTAAAAAATGATAAAAGTAACACTTTTGATATAAAATTTTTTCCTTTATGCATACTTCTATGCATGAAAATTAAAAATGATAAAAGTAACACTTTTGATATAAAAAAATTATCCTTTATGCATGATATTAAAATTCAATTTCTCCATGATTATAATGAAATTCTTTCAATTAATCTAGTATGATAATTCCTAGAATATGGTAGGAAGTCCTCTTTTTATGCTTTGAATGAAATTATTTTATGCATAATTTTTATAAAAATTTTGCCATAGCTCCACTGCTATGACTGATAAATCTCAATTTTTTCTAAGGGATAAAGCTTATCATTAAGGAAATAATTAAAATGATCTCTAATTGGATCATTAATCTATAATGGATTGAATCATCAATATGCATAAACTAAAAGCATAGAAAAAAGCCATTAATTTGGCCTCAAGCATAGTTTAATCTTGGATTAAGGAAAAGCTTTATGAAAAGCTTCATTTGGATTGAGAATGGGTCGTGAATACGACCATTTCTTGAGTGAGAGAGAGAAATTACATAAAAATCATTAGAATTTAAACATAAATAAAAATTAACTTCAATAGCATTTATTAAATTATGTAACTCTTCACTACTATTCACCAATTAACTTTAATAGCATTTAAAAAACCATACCAATTAAGCTTCTCAAGCTTGAGAGGGGTTGAGAAGAGAGAAACATTGAGAAATTATAGAAAAGATCAATATTCACTAATTACCTTACAAATTGCTTGATTCTTTGTTCACGGTAGAGGCCCCCAACCAATCAATTGGTTAAGTATGTTGATGGAGCCACTAATGGGAATTGAAGAAAGAGGGAAGCTCCAAAAACTAGTGAATTTTTAAATGAATTCACAGTTTCTGGCTTAGGTGGAGTAGAGTAACGATGCATAAACACTATATATTTTTCAACAAGGGGGAGGCTTCTATTTATAGGAAAAATTGAGCTCCTAACCAAACAAACTGATTCTAGAATTTTCTAAATCAGTTTGGTCAATATTTGACCATTTTTAGGTTAGTTAAGCTAACTTTTTGGAACTAGACTTGAATGAGGAGAGAGGAGAGATGAAATATCTCAATTTTTATGAGTTTAAAACTCATTCAAGCATGTGAAATATGCACCTCCTTTAAAGAACTCCCCTTCCTTACATATGTGTCATAATGGAATCATTTTAATATTGCTCATAGTTTTTTTTACTAATAAACCTTGTACATTTTCAACTCCTCATCTTATGTGAAATATGCACCTCCTTTAAAGAACTCCCTTTCCTTACATATGTGTCATAATGGGATCATTTTAATATTGCTCATAGTTTTTTACTAATAAACCTTGTACATTTTCAACTCTTCATCTTATGTGAAATATGCACCTCCTTTAAAGAACTCCCCTTCCTTACATATGCGTCATAATGGAATCATTTTAATATTGCTCATAGTTTTTTACTAATAAACCTTGTACATTTTCAACTCTTCATCTTATGTGAGCATTTAAGGGACTCCCCTTCCTTACATATGTGTCATAATAAAATCATTATACCCAAAATATCTCATATTTTAAATATTGCACATAGTTTTTTACTAATAAACCTTGTACATTTTCAACTCTTCACCTCATGTGAGCATTTACTCATTTTTGGGTATTTTCTTTTTTTACAAGTTGGATTTATCTCTTCCCTACACATGGATTGATGCTATTGGTCCATAGGAACCTTAATTGGACCATAGTCTAAAGATTTCTGAAAATCTAGACCCTTAGGCTAAGGTTCTTTATACCTATTTTCAATTAATTCCAATTGCACATTGGAAAATTCTTTTTGAGTTTCTGTTTCAGGAGAACTCATCTGAATTAGAAGAGATATTTTTCTATCCAAAAATATTCAAAATCTGAATATTCTCTCTCTAGAATATTTTTCTCTCTCTAGGCTAAAACAGATAGAAACAAGGTCTTTATATTTCTGAAGAGGGATTGATTACAGGGAAAGATACTAGACATAAAAAAGGGGGTGGGGATTATGTGGATGTGGATGTATGGATGTATGCATGTAGATGTGGATGCATGAATGTGGATGTATGGATGTGAATGAGCATATAGATGTGGATGTATGGATGTGAATGTGCATGTAGATATGGATGTATATATGTGAATAAGAATGTGGATGTGGATATATGTATGCATGTGGATGTGGATATGGATGCGTATGTATGAATGTGGATATGGGATGTGGATGTATAAATGAGGATGTGAAAATGGAGATAAGCATGTAGATGTGGATGCATGAATGTGGATGTATGGATGTGAATGAGGATATAGATGTGGATGTATGGATGAAATGTGCATGTAGATGTGGATGTATGGATGTGAATGTGGATGTGGATGTGGATGTATGGATGTGGATATGGATGTGAATATATGATATGTGATGTGAAGGAATCTGAAGTGAAGAGATGGAAAATGATATGATTGGATGAGTACACATATAAATGAAATGTGGAATAAGTAATGTGGATTGTATGAGGGATAATGTGGAAAAATGAGAGTTAATATAGAAATTGTATTTGTAAACTGTTTGTAAATGCTGTTTGTAAATGGCTGTTTTATGTCAAGAATGCTGGGAAAGCATTTTGACCGTCTTGTGACCCCAATTTATCCAGTTGATTCATAATTTCCCATCATTCCTTCATCAGAGTATCTATGGCATCATTGGCAACTAGAACGCTCACCACCTGTCCACACAGGGGCCGTTTCAATAGTTCCTAGCCCATAATACTCAGCAATATAATCACTTATCAAGATGGACTCTCGTTGAAGATCAGCAAGATCAACCAACAGATCCATATAAAAGAGCCATGGACTCATCCGTTGAGGACCAGCAAGGTCAGTCAACCAGATCCATGCCCGGTTCTAGAAAACAACTCTTACTCCTTGTTCCAATATCTTCCACGACGCACGTGTGGGTATCTTCGGCGATCCAGAGCCCGAGCACCGTATGGTCAGCACCCTCTAGGATCCTTTGCAGGTGACCTAGCGCTTCACTCATAGGCCGCTTCCTTGGTCCCTCATCCACCGTACCGGAAGCTCACCATTTTAATCGAACCGAGGCTGGTCAAGACCTCGGCCGACCTTGCTACGCGAGACGTCCTCCATTGACTCTCCGTCAGCAGTTGCAACTTTATCAGTTAGGTCTCCACGACCTTAATCACAAGACGGTCAAAATGCTTTCCCAGCATTCTTGACATAAAACAGCCATTTACAAACAGCATTTACAAACAGTTTACAAATACAATTTCTATATTAACTCTCATTTTTCCACATTATCCCTCATACAATCCACATTACTTATTCCACATTTCATTTATATGTGTACTCATCCAATCATATCATTTTCCATCTCTTCACTTCAGATTTCTTCACATCACATATCATATATTCACATCTATATCCACATCCATACATCCACATCCACATCCACATTCACATCCATACATCCACATCCCATATCCACATTCATACATACACATCCATATCCACATCCATATCCGCATTCATACATACACATCCATATCCACATCCACATTCATACATTCATTATCACGTCCTCATTCATACATCCACATCCACATACATACATACATATATCCACATCCACATCCACATTCCTATTCACATCTATACATCCATATCTACATGCACATTCACATCCATACATCCACATCTATATCCTCATTCACATCCATACATCCACATTCATGCATCCACATCTACATGCTTATTTCCATTTTCACATCCTCATTTATACATCCACATCCCATATCCACATTCATACATACACATCCATATCCACATCCACATGCATACATACATCCACATCCACATTCCCATACATCCACATCTATACATCCACATTCCACATTCACATCTATACATCCACATCTACATTCACATTCACATACATCCACATCTACATTCACATTCACATACATCCACATCCACATTCACATTCACATCTATACATCCACATCTACATCCACATTCACATACATCCACATCCACATTCCCATTCACATCTATACATCCACATCCATTCACATCTATACATCCACATCTACATCCACATCCACATTCCCATTCACATCTATACATCCACATCCATTCACATCTATACATCCACATCTACATCCACATTCACATCTATGCATATATATCTTCATGCATATATCCATTTTCACGTTCATACATCCACACTCCCATCTCCACATCCACACATCCACATACATACATCCATTTCCACATTCCCATTTATATAACCCCATATACCTTCACATCTTATCTTTTACATCACATCCATTCTCGCCCTATCACAACCCATATACATCTTATCCTATCACATACACTTCTTACCTCATCCCCCCATACACATCTTAATTCATCTTATCACCTCCTAACTTATTTCATAAGCATCTTATCACCTCTTATCACACCTCTTATCACATCTCTTATCACCTCCTAACTTATTTCATAAGCATCTTATCACACCTCTTATCACATCCTATCACATCTCTTATCTATTTATAGAATACAAGAGAATTCTTACATTTGATATAAGATTTCTTTACACATTTATTTATGAATAAATTCTATTTAAGGAGATTAATACTTTCAAAGTAAAAATCAATCTTTTATGCATCTTCCTATGCATAAATTCATTTTTAATGAAAATGACACTTTTGAATTAAATTTTAATCTTTTATGCATTTTTCTATACATAAATTCAATTTAGATGAGAATGACACTTTTGAATTAAAAAATCAATCTTTTATGCATCTTCTTATGCATAAATTCAATTTGGTAGGAATTACACTTTTAGAATTAAAAAAATTTCTCTTATGCATCTAAGTTAAGCATAAAATCCATTTATGAGGAAAATCACACTTTTAGTATAAAAAGAATATCTTTTATGCATACCTATATGCATGAAATTCAATTATGATAAAAGTCGCACTTTTATAATAAAATAATCAACTTTTATGCATACCTCTATGCATGAAATCCAATATGATAAAAGTAACACTTTTGATATAAAAATTTTTCCATTATGCATACTTCTATGCATGAAATAAAAATGGTAAAAATAACACTTTTGATATAAAAATTTATCCATTATGCATACTTCTATGCATGAAATAAAAATGGTAAAAATAACACTTTTGATATAAAAATTTATCCATTATGCCTAATATTAAAATTCAATTTCTCCATGATTGTAATGAAATTCTTTCAATTAATCTAGGATGATAATTCCTAGAATATGGTAGGAAGTCCTCTTTTTATGCTTTGAATGAGATTATTTTATGCATAATTTTTATAAAAATTTTGCCATAGCTCCGCTGCTATGACTGATAAATCTCAATTTTTCTAAGGGATAATGCTTATCATTAAGGAAATAATTAAAATGATCTCTAATTGGATTATTAATCCATAATGGATTGAATCATCAATATTCATAAACTAAAAGCATAGAAAAAAGCCATTAATTTGGCCTCAAGCATAGCTTTATCTTGGGTTAAGGAAAAGCTTTATGAAAAGCTTGATTTGGATTGAGAATGGGTCATGAGTATGACCATTTCTTGAGTGAGAGAGAGAATTTACATAAGAATCATTAGAATTTAAACATAAATGAAAATTAACTTCAATAGCATTTATTAAATTATGTAACTCTTCACTACTATTCAAACTTCAATAGCATTTAAAAAAAAACCATACCAATTAAACTTCTCAAGCTTGAGAGGGGTTGAGAAGAGAGAAACATTGAGAAATTATAGAAAGATGAGTATTCACTAATTACCTTACAACTTGCTTGATTCTTTGTTCACGGTAGAGGCCCCCAACTAATCAATTGGTTAAGTATGTTGATGGAGCCACTAATGGGGATTGAAGAAAGAGGGAAGCTCAAAAAACTAATGAATTATTAAATGAATTCATAGTTCTTGGCTTAGGTGGAGTAGAGTAACGATGCATAATCACTATCTATTTTTCAACAAGGGGTAGGCTTCTATTTATAGGAAAAATTGAGCTCCTAACCAAACAAACTGATTCTAGAATTTTCTAAATCAGTTTGGTCAATAATTGACCATTTTTAGGTCAGTTAAGCTAACTTTTTGGAACTAGACTTGAATGAGGAGAGAGGAGAGATGAAATATCTCAATTTTTATGAGTTTAAAACTCATTCAAGCATGTGAAATATGCACCTCCTTTAAAGAACTCCCCTTCCTTACATATGTGTCATAATGGAATCATTTTAATATTGCTCATAGTTTTTTTTACTAATAAACCTTGTACATTATCAACTCTTCATCTTATGTGAAATATGCACCTCCTTTAAAGAACTCCTCTTCCTTACATATGTCATACTTTTAATATTGCTCATAATTTTTTTACTAATAAACCTTGTACATTTTCAACTCTTCATCTTATGTGAAATATGCACCTCCTTTAAAGAATTCCCCTTCCTTACATATGTCATATTTTTAATATTGCTCATAGTTTTTTACTAATAAACCTTGTACATTTTCAACTCTTCACCTCATGTGAGCATTTACTCATTTTTGGGTATTTTCTTTTTACAAGTTGGATTTATCTCCTCCCTACACATGGATTGATGCTATTGGTCCATAGGAACCTTATTTGGACCATAGTCTAAAGATTTCTGAAAATCTAGACCCTTAGGCTAAGGTCCTTTATAGCTATTTTCAATTACTTCCAATTGCACATTGGAAAATTCTTTTTGAATTTCTGTTTCAGGGGAACTCATCTGAATTAGAAGAGATATTTTTCTATCCAAAAATATTCAAAATCTGAATATTCTCTCTCTAGAATATTTCTCTCTCTCTAGGCTAAAACAGATAGAAACAAGGTCTTTATATTTCTGAAGAGGGATTGATTACAGGGAAAGATACTAGACATCAAAAAGGGGGTGGGGGAGGAATCTTACATTCTACCCCACTTAAAAAAATGCGAGATGTCCTCATCTCGCAAACTGGGATAATTTCGCAAGATGCACGAATATGAGACTTAGAGAAAAATTTTAATCAAGATTAACCACCAAGATAAGTCTTAAAGAGAGCAAGATTCAAAATACGAACAAGATTTAAACTTTATTCATTCTCGGAACTTATACAGTAAAGATAGAGGAACTCTTTACACTTCCATAAGCCCGTCCATCATATGGTCACAAAAGCAGTCCTCACAAGCTGCACAAGTATAAGGTAACTCATCTATGGGAATGATTCTGTGGGTTATTGCTGCGCCTATCTCAGTGGTATGAGGTGTTCTAACAAAAGGACTTCTGAGAGGCAAGCCAAAAACGGGATAAAGGCATATCTTCTCATGAGGAAGAAAACACGCTAGTAAGAAGACCCGCTCAGAAAACCCAAGATGTCTTGATCTCATGACGCAGTAGTATCGGGGACCCAAACCCAAAGCTTCAATAACCATGGCCAAGCGGACATTGTTACGAAAGTGCTGCTGTCCCCAGGGTGTTACCCTAGTTATGTCTTGATAGGTCCGCCATTTGGTCTGAGCTACAGACGTTCCCAAGTGAGGAAAAAGTGAGCGCTCATACTGTTCTATAAAATCCTTCTTCACAGACTCGCTTGCGTCTTGAAGGTGAGAAATCATCATGGATAAAACTAATTCTTGTTGCCAAGCCATGAAGGAGATTAAGAAAGAAGGAGATTGATGGGAGTAAGATTACTGTGAGTGACAAGTAAAAGTTACGACTTATATAAAGGAAGGAGCTAGCGTAACTTAGAAGCCAACGGTATCTTGCCACTGAAGTTTTACCGTCTTTCCATGATTTAGGTTTGGCACATATTTCTATGAAATACATTAAGAACTTTGAGATGAGGAGATAAAAGAAGCTCGTAAGCTAAGTCACTTACTATCTTTGAATTCAGATAAGGCTCACAATATCTGGGGGATAACTTCTTAAATTCCCAAATTGATAAAGAACTTCTTTTGGGCCGTACTCGAATGAAGACCAAAACCTTGGTATCCAAAACACCGATTTTTACTTCTAAACTCATTGTTCTGAATCCTTAAAACAGGTGGAACTCCTGAGAAGTATTCTAGGGAAAGGGTCTTTCTTTTTTAAACAGAATCTTTCTTTTATTTTAGAGATCAAAAAGGGAGATTCTTACTCCTGTATACCTCAAAGGTTGGGGAGGAATCTTACATTCTACCCCACTTAAAAAAGTGCGAGATGTCCTCATCTCGCAAGATAGAGGATAACGTAGTCAAAATCCTTACTGATCAAACAGATCCGACTACATCTATAAAGATACTTGGTCAGATCAAGGAAGAAACTTGCACTTGGATCATTGGGATCAACGCTTTTTTCCCCACCAAGGAGGCACAGCCGTTGATTCCTATCCATAGAACAATTACTATCCGGGATTTACTTTATCTATCGTAATAACAGAAATTGAGTCTCGATTTACAGATCCATCAGTCCAGCCTAACCCCATCCGATCCCATGGGTTAGCCAACCGCCCAACCACTGTAGTGATGGGATCCAACTTGGAATTTGGTTAGGTTTTGTCCCGGGTACCAAGGAAAAGAGTTCCAAGGCCCCCTAGCCGGAATTTCATGCAAACATAAAACTAGCCACACCACTTACACACCCAATATGAAAATTGCCTTTCTCTTAGCATCAGCTAACTTTAAAACAATCCTTTAATGAAACCATAGTACCACTGATCACAATCTCCCAATTTATCCAGTTGATTCATAATTTCCCATCATTCCTTCATCAGAGTATCTATGGCATCATTGGCAACTAGAACGCTCACCACCTGTCCACACAGGGGCCGTTTCAATAGTTCCTAGCCCATAATACTCAACAATATAATCACTTATCAAGATGGACTCTCGTTGAAGATCAGCAAGATCAACCAACAGATCCATATAAAAGAGCCATGGACTCATCCGTTGAGGACCAGCAAGGTCAGTCAACCAGATCCATGCTCGGTTCCAGAAAACAACTCTTACTCCTTGTTCCAATATCTTCCTCGACGCACGCGTGGGTATCCTGGGCGACCCAGAGCCCGAGCACCGTATGGTCAGCACCCTCTAGGATCCTTCGCAGGTGACCTAGCACTTCACTCATAGGCCGCTTCCTTGGTCCCTCATCCACCGTACCGGAAGCTCACCATTTTAATCGAACCGAGGCTGGTCAAGACCTCGGCCGACCTTGCTACGCGAGACGTCCTCCATTGACTCTCCGTCAGCAGTTGCAACTTTATCAGTTAGGTCTCCACGACCTTAATCACAAGACGGTCAAAATGCTTTCCCAGCATTCTTGACATAAAACAGCCATTTACAAACAGTTTACAAATACAATTTCTATATTAACTCTCATTTTTCCACATTATCCCTCATACAATCCACATTACTTATTCCACATTTCATTTATATGTGTACTCATCCAATCATATCATTTTCCATCTCTTCACTTCAGATTCCTTCACATCACATATCATACCTTCACATCTAATCTTTTACATCACATCCATTCTCGCCCTATCACAACCCATATACATCTTATCCTATCACATACACTTCTTACCTCATCCCCCCATACACATCTTAATTCATCTTATCACCTCCTAACTTATTTCATAAGCATCTTATCACCTCTTATCACACCTCTTATCACATCTCTTATCACCTCCTAACTTATTTCATAAGCATCTTATCACACCTCTTATCACATCCTATCACATCTCTTATCTATTTATAGAATACAAGAGAATTCTTACATTTGATATAAGATTTCTTTACACATTTATTTATGAATAAATTCTATTTAAGGAGATTAATACTTTCAAAGTAAAAATCAATCTTTTATGCATCTTCCTATGCATAAATTCATTTTTAATGAAAATGACACTTTTGAATTAAATTTTAATCTTTTATGTATTTTTCTATACATAAATTCAATTTAGATGAGAATGACACTTTTGAATTAAAAAATCAATCTTTTATGCATCTTCTTATGCATAAATTCAATTTGGTAGGAATTACACTTTTAGAATTAAAAACATTTCTCTTATGCATCTAAGTTAAGCATAAAATCCATTTATGAGGAAAATCACACTTTTAGTATAAAAAGAATATCTTTTATGCATACCTATATGCATGAAATTCAATTATGATAAAAGTCACACTTTTATAATAAAATAATCAACTTTTATGCATACCTCTATGCATGAAATCCAATATGATAAAAGTAACACTTTTGATATAAAAATTTTTCCATTATGCATACTTCTATGCATGAAATAAAAATGGTAAAAATAACACTTTTGATATAAAAATTTATCCATTATGCATACTTCTATGCATGAAATAAAAATGGTAAAAATAACACTTTTGATATAAAAATTTATCCATTATGCCTAATATTAAAATTCAATTTCTCCATGATTGTAATGAAATTCTTTCAATTAATCTAGGATGATAATTCCTAGAATATGGTAGGAAGTCCTCTTTTTATGCTTTGAATGAGATTATTTTATGCATAATTTTTATAAAAATTTTGCCATAGCTCCGCTGCTATGACTGATAAATCTCAATTTTTCTAAGGGATAATGCTTATCATTAAGGAAATAATTAAAATGATCTCTAATTGGATTATTAATCCATAATGGATTGAATCATCAATATTCATAAACTAAAAGCATAGAAAAAAGCCATTAATTTGGCCTCAAGCATAGCTTTATCTTGGGTTAAGGAAAAGCTTTATGAAAAGCTTGATTTGGATTGAGAATGGGTCATGAGTATGACCATTTCTTGAGTGAGAGAGAGAATTTACATAAGAATCATTAGAATTTAAACATAAATAAAAATTAACTTCAATAGCATTTATTAAATTATGTAACTCTTCACTACTATTCAAACTTCAATAGCATTTAAAAAAAAACCATACCAATTAAACTTCTCAAGCTTGAGAGGGGTTGAGAAGAGAGAAACATTGAGAAATTATAGAAAGATGAATATTCACTAATTACCTTACAACTTGCTTGATTCTTTGTTCACGGTAGAGGCCCCCAACCAATCAATTGGTTAAGTATGTTGATGGAGCCACTAATGGGGATTGAAGAAAGAGGGAAGCTCAAAAAACTAATGAATTATTAAATGAATTCACAGTTCTTGGCTTAGGTGGAGTAGAGTAACGATGCATAATCACTATCTATTTTTCAACAAGGGGTAGGCTTCTATTTATAGGAAAAATTGAGCTCCTAACCAAACAAACTGATTCTAGAATTTTCTAAATCAGTTTGGTCAATAATTGACCATTTTTAGGTCAGTTAAGCTAACTTTTTGGAACTAGACTTGAATGAGGAGAGAGGAGAGATGAAATATCTCAATTTTTATGAGTTTAAAACTCATTCAAGCATGTGAAATATGCACCTCCTTTAAAGAACTCCCCTTCCTTACATATGTGTCATAATGGAATCATTTTAATATTGCTCATAGTTTTTTTTACTAATAAACCTTGTACATTATCAACTCTTCATCTTATGTGAAATATGCACCTCCTTTAAAGAACTCCTCTTCCTTACATATGTCATACTTTTAATATTGCTCATAATTTTTTTACTAATAAACCTTGTACATTTTCAACTCTTCATCTTATGTGAAATATGCACCTCCTTTAAAGAATTCCCCTTCCTTACATATGTCATATTTTTAATATTGCTAATAGTTTTTTACTAATAAACCTTGTACATTTTCAACTCTTCACCTCATGTGAGCATTTACTCATTTTTGGATATTTTCTTTTTTTACAAGTTGGATTTATCTCCTCCCTACACATGGATTGATGCTATTGGTCCATAGGAACCTTAATTGGACCATAGTCTAAAGATTTCTGAAAATCTAGACCCTTAGGCTAAGGTTCTTTATACCTATTTTCAATTAATTCCAATTGCACATTGGAAAATTCTTTTTGAGTTTCTGTTTCAGGGGAACTCATCTGAATTAGAAGAGATATTTTTCTATCCAAAAATATTCAAAATCTGAATATTCTCTCTCTAGAATATTTTTCTCTCTCTAGGCTAAAACAGATAGAAACAAGGTCTTTATATTTCTGAAGAGGGATTGATTACAGGGAAAGATACTAGACATAAAAAAGGGGGTGGGGGAGGAATCTTACATTCTACCCCACTTAAAAAATGCGAGATGTCCTCATCTCGCAAACTGGGATAATTTCGCAAGATGCACGAATATGAGACTTAGAGAAAAATTTTAATCAAGATTAACCACCAAGAAACGTCTTAAAGAGAGCAAGATTCAAAATAAGAACAAGATTTAAACTTTATTCATTCTCGGAACTTATACAGTAAAGATAGAAGAACTCTTTACACTTCCATAAGCCCGTCCATCATATGATCACAAAAGCAGTCCTCACAAGCTGCACAAGTATAAGGTAACTCATCTATGGAAATAATTCTGTTGGTTATTGCTGCACCTATCTCAGTGGTATGAGGTGATCTAACAAAAGGACTTTATAGAGCAGTATGAGCGCTCACTTTTCCCTCACTTGGGAACTTCTGTAGCGCAAACCAAATGGCGGACCTATCAAAACATAACTAGGGTAACACCCTGGGGTCAGCAGCACTTTCGTAACAATGTCCGCTTGGCCATGGTTATTGAAGCTTTGGGTTTGGGTCCCCGATACTACTGTGTCATGAGATCAAGGCATCTTGGGTTTTCTGAGCGGGTCTTCTTACTGGCATGTTTTCTTCCTCATGAGAAGATATGCCTTTATCCCGTTTTTGGCTTACCTCTCAGAGGTCCTTTTGTTAGATCACCTCATACCACTGAGATAGGTGCAGCAATAACCAACAGAATTATTCCCATAGATGAGTTACCTTATACTTGTGCAGCTTGTGAGGACTGCTTTTGTGATCATATGATGGACGGGCTTATGGAAGTGTAAAGAGTTCTTCTATCTTTACCGTATAAGTTCCGAGAATGAATAAAGTTTAAATCTTGTTCTTATTTTGAATCTTGCTCTCTTTAAGACGTTTCTTGGTGGTTAATCTTGATTAAAATTTTTCTCTAAGTCTCATATTCGTGCATCTTGCGAAATTATCCCAGTTTGCGAGATGAGGACATCTCGCATTTTTTAAGTGGGGTAGAATGTAAGATTCCTCCCCCACCCCCTTTTTTATGTCTAGTATCTTTCCCTGTAATCAATCCCTCTTCAGAAATATAAAGACCTTGTTTCTATCTGTTTTAGCCTAGAGAGAGAAAAATATTCTAGAGAGAGAATATTCAGATTTTGAATATTTTTGGATAGAAAAATATCTCTTCTAATTCAGATGAGTTCCCCTGAAACAGAAACTCAAAAAGAATTTTCCAATGTGCAATTGGAATTAATTGAAAATAGGTATAAAGAACCTTAGCCTAAGGGTCTAGATTTTCAGAAATCTTTAGACTATGGTCCAATTAAGGTTCCTATGGACCAATAGCATCAATCCATGTGTAGGGAGGAGATAAATCCAACTTGTAAAAAAAGAAAATACCCAAAAATGAGTAAATGCTCACATGAGGTGAAGAGTTGAAAATGTACAAGGTTTATTAGTAAAAAACTATGTGCAATATTAAAAATATGAGATATTTTGGGTATAATGATTTTATTATGACACATATGTAAGGAAGGGGAGTCCCTTAAATGCTCACATAAGATGAAGAGTTGAAAATGTACAAGGTTTATTAGTAAAAAACTATGAGCAATATTAAAATGATTCCATTATGACACATATGTAAGGAAGGGGAGTTCTTTAAAGGAGGTGCATATTTCACATAAGATGAAGAGTTGAAAATGTACAAGGTTTATTAGTAAAAAACTATGAGCAATATTAAAATGATTCCATTATGACACATATGTAAGGAAAGGGAGTTCTTTAAACGAGGTGCATATTTCACATAAGATGAGGAGTTGAAAATGTACAAGGTTTATTAGTAAAAAAACTATGAGCAATATTAAAATGATTCCATTATGACACATATGTAAGGAAGGGGAGTTCTTTAAAGGAGGTGCATATTTCACATGCTTGAATGAGTTTTAAACTCATAAAAATTGAGATATTTCATCTCTCCTCTCTCCTCATTCAAGTCTAGTTCCAAAAAGTTAGCTTAACTAACCTAAAAATGGTCAAATATTGACCAAACTGATTTAGAAAATTCTAGAATCAGTTTGTTTGGTTAGGAGCTCAATTTTTCCTATAAATAGAAGCCTCCCCCTTGTTGAAAAATATATAGTGTTTATGCATCGTTACTCTACTCCACCTAAGCCAGAAACTGTGAATTCATTTAAAAATTCACTAGTTTTTGGAGCTTCCCTCTTTCTTCAATTCCCATTAGTGGCTCCATCAACATACTTAACCAATTGATTGGTTGGGGGCCTCTACCGTGAACAAAGAATCAAGCAATTTGTAAGGTAATTAGTGAATATTGATCTTTTATATAATTTCTCAATGTTTCTCTCTTCTCAACCCCTCTCAAGCTTAAGAAGCTTAATTGGTATGGTTTTTTAAATGCTATTAAAGTTAATTGGTGAATAGTAGTGAAGAGTTACATAATTTAATAAATGCTATTGAAGTTAATTTTTATTTATGTTTAAATTCTAATGGTTTTTATGTAATTTCTCTCTCTCACTCAAGAAATGGTCGTATTCACGACCCATTCTCAATCCAAATGAAGCTTTTCATAAAGCTTTTCCTTAATCCAAGATTAAACTATGCTTGAGGCCAAATTAATGGCTTTTTTCTATGCTTTTAGTTTATGCATATTGATGATTCAATCCATTATAGATTAATGATCCAATTAGAGATCATTTTAATTATTTCCTTAATGATAAGCTTTATCCCTTAGAAAAAATTGAGATTTATCAGTCATAGCAGCGGAGCTATGGCAAAATTTCTATAAAAATTATGCATAAAATAATTTCATTCAAAGCATAAAAAGAGGACTTTCTACCATATTCTAGGAATTATCATACTAGATTAATTGAAAGAATTTCATTATAATCATGGAGAAATTGAATTTTAATATCATGCATAAAGGATAATTTTTTTATATCAAAAGTGTTACTTTTATCATTTTTAATTTTCATGCATAGAAGTATGCATAAAGGAAAAATTTTTATATCAAAAGTGTTACTTTTATCATTTTTTAATTTTCATGCATAGAAGTATGCATAAAGGAAAATTTTTTATATCAAAAGTGATACTTTTATCATTTTTAATTTTCATGCATAGAAGTATGCATAAAGGATAATTTTTTATATTAAAAGTGTTACTTTTATCATTTTTAATTTTCATGCATAGAAGTATGCATAAAGAAAATTTTTTTATATCAAAAGTGTTACTTTTATCATTTTTAATTTTCATGCATAGAAGTATGCATAAAGGATAATTTTTTTATATCAAAAGTGTTACTTTTATCATATTGGATTTCATGCATAGAGGTATGCATAAAAGTTGAAATTTTATTATAAAAGTGTTACTTTTAGCATAATTGAATTTCATGCATAGAGGTATGCATAAAAGATATGGGAAGTGATAAGATATGATAAGATGCATGTGGATGTGGATGTGGATGTATGAATGTGGATGTATGGATGTGAATGTGGATGTGGATGTGGATGTATGAATGGGGATATATGGATGTGGATGTGGATGTATGAATGTGGATGTATGGATGTGAATGTGGATGTGGATGTGGATGTATGAATGTGGATGTATGGATGTATGAATGTGGATGAGTGGATGTGAATGAGGATGTAGATGTGGATGCATGGATGTAAATGTGGATGTGGATGTATGGATGTATGCATGTAGATGTGGATGCATGAATGTGGATGTATGGATGTGAATGAGCATATAGATTTGGATGTATGGATGTGAATGTGCATGTAGATATGGATGTATATATGTGAATGGGAATGTGGATGTGGATATGGATGTGTATGTATGAATGTGGATATGGGATGTGGATGTATAAATGAGGATGTGAAAATGGAGATAAGCATGTAGATGTGGATGCATGAATGTGGATGTATGGATGTGAATGAGGATATAGATGTGGATGTATGGATGTGAATGTGCATGTAGATATGGATGTATATATGTGAATGGGAATGTGGATGTGGATGTATGTATGCATGTGGATGGGAATGTGTATATATGTGAATGGGAATGTGGATGTGGATGTATGTATGCATGTGGATGTGGATATGGATGTGTATGTATGAATGTGGATATGGGATGTGGATGTATAAATGAGGATGTGAAAATGGAGATAAGCATGTAGATGTGGATGCATGAATGTGGATGTATGGATGTGAATGAGGATATAGATGTGGATGTATGGATGTGAATGTGCATGTAGATATGGATGTATATATGTGAATGGGAATGTGGATGTGGATGTATGTATGCATGTGGATGTGGATATGGATGTGTATGTATGAATGTGGATATGGGATGTGGATGTATAAATGAGGATGTGAAAATGGAGATAAGCATGTAGATGTGGATGCATGAATGTGGATGTATGGATGTGAATGAGGATATAGATGTGGATGTATGGATGTGAATGTGCATGTAGATATGGATGTATATATGTGAATGGGAATGTGGATGTGGATGTATGTATGCATGTGGATGTGGATATGGATGTGTATGTATGAATGTGGATATGGGATGTGGATGTATAAATGAGGATGTGAAAATGGAGATAAGCATGTAGATGTGAATGTATGGATGTGAATGTGGATGTGGATGTGGATGTAGGGATGTGAATGAGGATGTGGATGTGGATGCATGGATGTAAATGTGGATGTGTATGTATGGATGTAGGCATGTAGATGTGGATGCATGAATGTGGATGTATGGATGTGAATGAGGATATAGATGTGGATGTATGGATGTGAATGTGCATGTAGATATGGATGTATAGATGTGAATGGGAATGTGGATGTGGATGTGGATGTATGTATGTATGTATGTGGATGTGGATGTATGAATGAGGACGTGATAATGAATGTATGCATGTGGATGTGGATATGGATGTGTATGTATGAATGCGGATATGGATGTGGATATGGATGTGTATGTATGAATGTGGATATGGGATGTGGATGTATAAATGAGGATGTGAAAATGGAGATAAGCATGTAGATGTGGATGTATGGATGTGAATGTGGATGTGGATGTGGATGTATGGATGTGGATATGGATGTGAATATATGATATGTGATGTGAAGGAATCTGAAGTGAAGAGATGGAAAATGATATGATTGGATGAGTACACATATAAATGAAATGTGGAATAAGTAATGTGGATTGTATGAGGGATAATGTGGAAAAATGAGAGTTAATATAGAAATTGTATTTGTAAACTGTTTGTAAATGGCTGTTTTATGT
Organism: Cibotium barometz; assembly: GCF_041138505.1. NCBI lineage: Eukaryota > Viridiplantae > Streptophyta > Polypodiopsida > Cyatheales > Cibotiaceae > Cibotium > Cibotium barometz. Next base: position 2,983,039 of record NC_141074.1, read on the forward strand.
CAAGAATGCTGGGAAAGCATTTTGATCGTCTTGTGATTAAGGTCGTGGAGACCTAACTGATAAAGTTGCAACTGCTGACGGAGAGTCAATGGAGGACATCTCGCGTAGCAAGGTCGGCCGAGGTCTTGACCAGCCTCGGTTCGATTAAAATGGTGAGCCTCCGGTACGGTGGATGAGGGACCAAGGAAGCGGCCTATGAGTGAAGCGCTAGGTCACCTGCGAAGGATCCTAGAGGGTGCTGACCATACGGTGCTCGGGCTCTGGGTCGCCCAGGATACCCACGCGTGCGTCGAGGAAGATATTGGAACAAGGAGTAAGAGTTGTTTTCTGGAACCGAGCATGGATCTGGTTGACTGACCTTGCTGGTCCTCAACGGATGAGTCCATGGCTCTTTTATATGGATCTGTTGGTTGATCTTGCTGATCTTCAACGAGAGTCCATCTTGATAAGTGATTATATTGTTGAGTATTATGGACTAGGAACTATTGAAACGGCCCCTGTGTGGACAGGTGGTGAGCGTTCTAGTTGCCAATGATGCCATAGATACTCTGATGAAGGAATGATGGGAAATTATGAATCAACTGGATAAATTGGGAGATTGTGATCAGTGGTACTATGGTTTCATTAAAGGATTGTTTTAAAGTTAGCTGATGCTAAGAGAAAGGCAATTTTCATATTGGGTGTGTAAGTGGTGTGGCTAGTTTTATGTTTGCATGAAATTCCGGCTAGGGGGCCTTGGAACTCTTTTCCTTGGTACCCGGGACAAAACCTAACCAAATTCCAAGTTGGATCCCATCACTACAGTGGTTGGGCGGTTGGCTAACCCATGGGATCGGATGGGGTTAGGCTGGACTGATGGATCCGTAAATCGAGACTCAATTTCTGTTATTACGATAGATAAAGTAAATCCCGGATAGTAATTGTTCTATGGATAGGAATCAACGGCTGTGCCTCCTTGGTGGGGAAAAAAGCGTTGATCCCAATGATCCAAGTGCAAGTTTCTTCCTTGATCTGACCAAGTATCTTTATAGATGTAGTCGGATCTGTTTGATCAGTAAGGATTTTGACTACGTTAGAGAAAAAATTATCCTGGTGGAATCGCCCGTGCTTTCCGGATAAGGGAAGTTTTTCCGAGTCTGGTTTTGGAAAAACCGACGGATTAGTCTTTTGTCCGGATATCCGTGGACGAGGCCCCGAGTGTGGGACCCTGCCTCGCGCAAGAAGTGCTACTTCCGCTGCTAGTACCCGAAATCCGTTGCGCGGTGGGAACAGGGATCTCACAGTTGGTATCAGAGCGAATTGGTTAATAAAGATCAACTGAGAAGACAAATATGTCAAAAATTTATGTAGAAACACAAAAAGGTTGTAATTGTGTGATATAATTCATACAATTTGATATTCAAACTGAAATTCGTAATTTGGTAATTGGGTCTTCAGATAGAAGTACCGCAATTATATAGAATCCCTGACTTGCTTGAGGCCTAGACATGATGGTATTTACCTTATAATTCCAAGAGCCACGACTACCCGTATATACTGAGAGTATACTGCAGCTCTTTACCGACAGTATATACGAGTAAATCTAAGACTTGAAATTATAAGCGTTAATGCTATCCAGATGACGAATTCGAATGTGGTTGATATGATTTTTAATTCTGTTTGAGAATTGATGAATTGATTTGGATTCTGATTGAAAAATGATGATTTTCAAAATTTAGTTGAAATGTAATAACTGAGCGAAACCACAATGAGGATGAATGGGACGAGTCCCAGTGATGATATTCATAACTGGAATGATGATAATGAATTCAGCAAATCACTATGAGATTAGTGGGTTGTGCTGTCAAATTGTTACTGTTAACACTTGATCAGTAGATCAAGTTAAGGGATGACAAATTGAGAACTTGCTTGACTGAAATTCCCGTGGAGGAATGTTCAGAAGGAAATTTTTCGGTCTAATGGACCATTATCATGTTAAAGATATGAATGATATGATCTGAATATTAATGATGAGTTCTATATAAGGGATATTTATCCCAGTGTTCTGTTGGGTTGACCAGAATATAAGGAACCCCAAAATAAAATTGGATGTTAAGAAAAAGAGTTGTCCTCTACCTTGCGAGATGAGGACATCTCGCACTTTTTAAGTGGGGTAGAATGTAAGATTCCTCCCCATCCTTCGAGGTATACAGGAGTAAGAATCTCCCTTTCTGATCTTATAATTATTCCCTCTCTAAAATAAAAGAAAGTTCTGTTTAACAAAGGAAGACCCTTTTCCTAGAATACTTCTCAAGAGTCCCACCTGTTTTAAGGATTCAGAACAATGAGTTCAGAAGTGAGAATCGATGTTTTGGATATCAAGGTTTTGGTCTTCATTCGAGTACGGCCCAAAAGAAGTTCTTTATCTCTTGGGGAGTATATGAAGTTATCCCCCAGATATTGTGAGCCTTATATCTGAATTCAATGAAAGTAGGTGACTTAGCCTACAAGCTTCTTTTATCTCTTCATCTCAAAATTCTTAATGCCTTCTATAGAAAAATGTGTCAAACCCAAATCATGGAAAGATGGTAAAACTTCAGTGGCAAGTTACCGTTGGCTTCTAAGTTATGCTAGCTCCTTCCTTTATTTAAGTTGTAACTTTTACTTGTCGCTCACAGTAATCTTACTTCCATCGATCTCCTTTCTTTCTTAATCTCCTTCATGGCTTGGCAACAAGAACTAGTTTTATCCATAATGATTCCTCACCTTCAAGACGCAAGTGAATCTGTGAAGAAGGATTTTATAGAGCAGTATGAGCGCTCACTTTTCCCTCACTTGGGAACTTCTGTAGCGCAAACCAAATGGCGGACCTATCAAAACATAACTAGGGTAACACCCTGGGGTCAGCAGCACTTTCGTAACAATGTCCGCTTGGCCATGGTTATTGAAGCTTTGGGTTTGGGTCCCCGATACTACTGTGTCATGAGATCAAGGCATCTTGGGTTTTCTGAGCGGGTCTTCTTACTGGCATGTTTTCTTCCTCATGAGAAGATATGCCTTTATCCCGTTTTTGGCTTACCTCTCAGAGGTCCTTTTGTTAGATCACCTCATACCACTGAGATAGGTGCAGCAATAACCAACAGAATTATTCCCATAGATGAGTTACCTTATACTTGTGCAGCTTGTGAGGACTGCTTTTGTGATCATATGATGGACGGGCTTATGGAAGTGTAAAGAGTTCTTCTATCTTTACTGTATAAGTTCCGAGAATGAATAAAGTTTAAATCTTGTTCTTATTTTGAATCTTGCTCTCTTTAAGACGTTTCTTGGTGGTTAATCTTGATTAAAATTTTTCTCTAAGTCTCATATTCGTGCATCTTGCGAAATTATCCCAGTTTGCGAGATGAGGACATCTCGCATTTTTTAAGTGGGGTAGAATGTAAGATTCCTCCCCCACCCCCTTTTTTATGTCTAGTATCTTTCCCTGTAATCAATCCCTCTTCAGAAATATAAAGACCTTGTTTCTATCTGTTTTAGCCTAGAGAGAGAAAAATATTCTAGAGAGAGAATATTCAGATTTTGAATATTTTTGGATAGAAAAATATCTCTTCTAATTCAGATGAGTTCCCCTGAAACAGAAACTCAAAAAGAATTTTCCAATGTGCAATTGGAATTAATTGAAAATAGGTATAAAGAACCTTAGCCTAAGGGTCTAGATTTTCAGAAATCTTTAGACTATGGTCCAATTAAGGTTCCTATGGACCAATAGCATCAATCCATGTGTAGGGAGGAGATAAATCCAACTTGTAAAAAAAGAAAATACCCAAAAATGAGTAAATGCTCACATGAGGTGAAGAGTTGAAAATGTACAAGGTTTATTAGTAAAAAACTATGTGCAATATTAAAAATATGAGATATTTTGGGTATAATGATTTTATTATGACACATATGTAAGGAAGGGGAGTCCCTTAAATGCTCACATAAGATGAAGAGTTGAAAATGTACAAGGTTTATTAGTAAAAAACTATGAGCAATATTAAAATGATTCCATTATGACACATATGTAAGGAAGGGGAGTTCTTTAAAGGAGGTGCATATTTCACATAAGATGAAGAGTTGAAAATGTACAAGGTTTATTAGTAAAAAACTATGAGCAATATTAAAATGATTCCATTATGACACATATGTAAGGAAGGGGAGTTCTTTAAAGGAGGTGCATATTTCACATAAGATGAAGAGTTGAAAATGTACAAGGTTTATTAGTAAAAAACTATGAGCAATATTAAAATGATTCCATTATGACACATATTTAAGGAAAGGGAGTTCTTTAAAGGAGGTGCATATTTCACATAAGATGAGGAGTTGAAAATGTACAAGGTTTATTAGTAAAAAAACTATGAGCAATATTAAAATGATTCCATTATGACACATATGTAAGGAAGGGGAGTTCTTTAAAGGAGGTGCATATTTCACATGCTTGAATGAGTTTTAAACTCATAAAAATTGAGATATTTCATCTCTTCTCTCTCCTCATTCAAGTCTAGTTCCAAAAAGTTAGCTTAACTAACCTAAAAATGGTCAAATATTGACCAAACTGATTTAGAAAATTCTAGAATCAGTTTGTTTGGTTAGGAGCTCAATTTTTCCTATAAATAGAAGCCTCCCCCTTGTTGAAAAATATATAGTGTTTATGCATCGTTACTCTACTCCACCTAAGCCAGAAACTGTGAATTCATTTAAAAATTCACTAGTTTTTGGAGCTTCCCTCTTTCTTCAATTCCCATTAGTGGCTCCATCAACATACTTAACCAATTGATTGGTTGGGGGCCTCTACCGTGAACAAAGAATCAAGCAATTTGTAAGGTAATTAGTGAATATTGATCTTTTATATAATTTCTCAATGTTTCTCTCTTCTCAACCCCTCTCAAGCTTAAGAAGCTTAATTGGTATGGTTTTTTAAATGCTATTAAAGTTAATTGGTGAATAGTAGTGAAGAGTTACATAATTTAATAAATGCTATTGAAGTTAATTTTTATTTATGTTTAAATTCTAATGGTTTTTATGTAATTTCTCTCTCTCACTCAAGAAATGGTCGTATTCACGACCCATTCTCAATCCAAATGAAGCTTTTCATAAAGCTTTTCCTTAATCCAAGATTAAACTATGCTTGAGGCCAAATTAATGGCTTTTTTCTATGCTTTTAGTTTATGCATATTGATGATTCAATCCATTATAGATTAATGATCCAATTAGAGATCATTTTAATTATTTCCTTAATGATAAGCTTTATCCCTTAGGAAAAATTGAGATTTATCAGTCATAGCAGCGGAGCTATGGCAAAATTTTTATAAAAATTATGCATAAAATAATTTCATTCAAAGCATAAAAAGAGGACTTTCTACCATATTCTAGGAATTATCATACTAGATTAATTGAAAGAATTTCATTATAATCATGGAGAAATTGAATTTTAATATCATGCATAAAGGATAATTTTTTTATATCAAAAGTGTTACTTTTATCATTTTTAATTTTCATGCATAGAAGTATGCATAAAGGAAAAATTTTTATATCAAAAGTGTTACTTTTATCATTTTTTAATTTTCATGCATAGAAGTATGCATAAAGGAAAATTTTTTATATCAAAAGTGATACTTTTATCATTTTTAATTTTCATGCATAGAAGTATGCATAAAGGATAATTTTTTATATTAAAAGTGTTACTTTTATCATTTTTAATTTTCATGCATAGAAGTATGCATAAAGAAAATTTTTTTATATCAAAAGTGTTACTTTTATCATTTTTAATTTTCATGCATAGAAGTATGCATAAAGGATAATTTTTTTATATCAAAAGTGTTACTTTTATCATATTGGATTTCATGCATAGAGGTATGCATAAAAGTTGAAATTTTATTATAAAAGTGTTACTTTTAGCATAATTGAATTTCATGCATAGAGGTATGCATAAAAGATATGGGAAGTGATAAGATATGATAAGATGCATGTGGATGTGGATGTGGATGTATGAATGTGGATGTATGGATGTGAATGTGGATGTGGATGTGGATGTATGAATGGGGATATATGGATGTGGATGTGGATGTATGAATGTGGATGTATGGATGTGAATGTGGATGTGGATGTGGATGTATGAATGTGGATGTATGGATGTATGAATGTGGATGAGTGGATGTGAATGAGGATGTAGATGTGGATGCATGGATGTAAATGTGGATGTGGATGTATGGATGTATGCATGTAGATGTGGATGCATGAATGTGGATGTATGGATGTGAATGAGCATATAGATTTGGATGTATGGATGTGAATGTGCATGTAGATATGGATGTATATATGTGAATGGGAATGTGGATGTGGATGTATGTATGCATGTGGATGTGGATATGGATGTGTATGTATGAATGTGGATATGGGATGTGGATGTATAAATGAGGATGTGAAAATGGAGATAAGCATGTAGATGTGGATGCATGAATGTGGATGTATGGATGTGAATGAGGATATAGATGTGGATGTATGGATGTGAATGTGCATGTAGATATGGATGTATATATGTGAATGGGAATGTGGATGTGGATGTATGTATGCATGTGGATGGGAATGTGTATATATGTGAATGGGAATGTGGATGTGGATGTATGTATGCATGTGGATGTGGATATGGATGTGTATGTATGAATGTGGATATGGGATGTGGATGTATAAATGAGGATGTGAAAATGGAGATAAGCATGTAGATGTGGATGCATGAATGTGGATGTATGGATGTGAATGAGGATATAGATGTGGATGTATGGATGTGAATGTGCATGTAGATATGGATGTATATATGTGAATGGGAATGTGGATGTGGATGTATGTATGCATGTGGATGTGGATATGGATGTGTATGTATGAATGTGGATATGGGATGTGGATGTATAAATGAGGATGTGAAAATGGAGATAAGCATGTAGATGTGGATGCATGAATGTGGATGTATGGATGTGAATGAGGATATAGATGTGGATGTATGGATGTGAATGTGCATGTAGATATGGATGTATATATGTGAATGGGAATGTGGATGTGGATGTATGTATGCATGTGGATGTGGATATGGATGTGTATGTATGAATGTGGATATGGGATGTGGATGTATAAATGAGGATGTGAAAATGGAGATAAGCATGTAGATGTGGATGCATGAATGTGGATGTATGGATGTGAATGAGGATATAGATGTGGATGTATGGATGTGAATGTGCATGTAGATATGGATGTATATATGTGAATGGGAATGTGGATGTGGATGTATGTATGCATGTGGATGTGGATATGGATGTGTATGTATGAATGTGGATATGGGATGTGGATGTATAAATGAGGATGTGAAAATGGAGATAAGCATGTAGATGTGAATGTATGGATGTGAATGTGGATGTGGATGTGGATGTGGATGTAGGGATGTGAATGAGGATGTGGATGTGGATGCATGGATGTAAATGTGGATGTGTATGTATGGATGTAGGCATGTAGATGTGGATGCATGAATGTGGATGTATGGATGTGAATGAGGATATAGATGTGGATGTATGGATGTGAATGTGCATGTAGATATGGATGTATAGATGTGAATGGGAATGTGGATGTGGATGTGGATGTATGTATGTATGTATGTGGATGTGGATGTATGAATGAGGACGTGATAATGAATGTATGCATGTGGATGTGGATATGGATGTGTATGTATGAATGCGGATATGGATGTGGATATGGATGTGTATGTATGAATGTGGATATGGGATGTGGATGTATAAATGAGGATGTGAAAATGGAGATAAGCATGTAGATGTGGATGTATGGATGTGAATGTGGATGTGGATGTGGATGTATGGATGTGGATATGGATGTGAATATATGATATGTGATGTGAAGGAATCTGAAGTGAAGAGATGGAAAATGATATGATTGGATGAGTACACATATAAATGAAATGTGGAATAAGTAATGTGGATTGTATGAGGGATAATGTGGAAAAATGAGAGTTAATATAGAAATTGTATTTGTAAACTGTTTGTAAATGGCTGTTTTATGTCAAGAATGCTGGGAAAGCATTTTGATCATCTTGTGATTAAGGTCGTGGAGACCTAACTGATAAAGTTGCAACTGCTGACGGAGAGTCAATGGAGGACGTCTCGCGTAGCAAGGTCGGCCGAGGTCTTGACCAGCCTCGGTTCGATTAAAATGGTGAGCCTCCGGTACGGTGGATGAGGGACCAAGGAAGCGGCCTATGAGTGAAGCGCTAGGTCACCTGCGAAGGATCCTAGAGGGTGCTGACCATACGGTGCTCGGGCTCTGGGTCGCCCAGGATACCCACGCGTGCGTCGAGGAAGATATTGGAACAAGGAGTAAGAGTTGTTTTCTGGAACCGAGCATGGATCTGGTTGACTGACCTTGCTGGTCCTCAACGGATGAGTCCATGGCTCTTTTATATGGATCTGTTGGTTGATCTTGCTGATCTTCAACGAGAGTCCATCTTGATAAGTGATTATATTGTTGAGTATTATGGGCTAGGAACTATTGAAACGGCCCCTGTGTGGACAGGTGGTGAGCGTTCTAGTTGCCAATGATGCCATAGATACTCTGATGAAGGAATGATGGGAAATTATGAATCAACTGGATAAATTGGGAGATTGTGATCAGTGGTACTATGGTTTCATTAAAGGATTGTTTTAAAGTTAGCTGATGCTAAGAGAAAGGCAATTTTCATATTGGGTGTGTAAGTGGTGTGGCTAGTTTTATGTTTGCATGAAATTCCGGCTAGGGGGCCTTGGAACTCTTTTCCTTGGTACCCGGGACAAAACCTAACCAAATTCCAAGTTGGATCCCATCACTACAGTGGTTGGGCGGTTGGCTAACCCATGGGATCGGATGGGGTTAGGCTGGACTGATGGATCCGTAAATCGAGACTCAATTTCTGTTATTACGATAGATAAAGTAAATCCCGGATAGTAATTGTTCTATGGATAGGAATCAACGGCTGTGCCTCCTTGGTGGGGAAAAAAGCATTGATCCCAATGATCCAAGTGCAAGTTTCTTCCTTGATCTGACCAAGTATCTTTATAGATGTAGTCGGATCTGTTTGATCAGTAAGGATTTTGACTACGTTAGAGAAAAAATTATCCTGGTGGAATCGCCCGTGCTTTCCGGATAAGGGAAGTTTTTCCGAGTCTGGTTTTGGAAAAACCGACGGATTAGTCTTTTGTCCGGATATCCGTGGACGAGGCCCCGAGTGTGGGACCCTGCCTCGCGCAAGAAGTGCTACTTCCGCTGCTAGTACCCGAAATCCATTGCGCGGTGGGAACAGGGATCTCACAGTTGGTATCAGAGCGAATTGGTTAATAAAGATCAACTGAGAAGACAAATATGTCAAAAATTTATGTAGAAACACAAAAAGGTTGTAATTGTGTGATATAATTCATACAATTTGATATTCAAACTGAAATTCGTAATTTGCTAATTGGGTCTTCAGATAGAAGTACCGCAATTATATAGAATCCCTGACTTGCTTGAGGCCTAGACATGATGGTATTTACCTTATAATTCCAAGAGCCACGACTACCCGTATATACTGAGAGTATACTGCAGCTCTTTACCGACAGTATATACGAGTAAATCTAAGACTTGAAATTATAAGCGTTAATGCTATCCAGATGACGAATTCGAATGTGGTTGATATGATTTTTAATTCTGTTTGAGAATTGATGAATTGATTTGGATTCTGATTGAAAAATGATGATTTTCAAAATTTAGTTGAAATGTAATAACTGAGCGAAACCACAATGAGGATGAATGGGACGAGTCCCAGTGATGATATTCATAACTGGAATGATGATAATGAATTCAGCAAATCACTATGAGATTAGTGGGTTGTGCTGTCAAATTGTTACTGTTAACACTTGATCAGTAGATCAAGTTAAGGGATGACAAATTGAGAACTTGCTTGACTGAAATTCCCGTGGAGGAATGTTCAGAAGGAAATTTTTCGGTCTAATGGACCATTATCATGTTAAAGATATGAATGATATGATCTGAATATTAATGATGAGTTCTATATAAGGGATATTTATCCCAGTGTTCTGTTGGGTTGACCAGAATATAAGGAACCCCAAAATAAAATTGGATGTTAAGAAAAAGAGTTGTCCTCTACCTTGCGAGATGAGGACATCTCGCACTTTTTAAGTGGGGTAGAATGTAAGATTCCTCCCCATCCTTCGAGGTATACAGGAGTAAGAATCTCCCTTTCTGATCTTATAATTATTCCCTCTCTAAAATAAAAGAAAGTTCTGCTTAACAAAGGAAGACCCTTTTCCTAGAATACTTCTCAAGAGTCCCACCTGTTTTAAGGATTCAGAACAATGAGTTCAGAAGTGAGAATCGATGTTTTGGATATCAAGGTTTTGGTCTTCATTCGAGTACGGCCCAAAAGAAGTTCTTTATCTCTTGGGGAGTATATGAAGTTATCCCCCAGATATTGTGAGCCTTATATCTGAATTCAATGAAAGTAGGTGACTTAGCCTACAAGCTTCTTTTATCTCTTCATCTCAAAATTCTTAATGCCTTCTATAGAAAAATGTGTCAAACCCAAATCATGGAAAGACGGTAAAACTTCAGTGGCAAGTTACCGTTGGCTTCTAAGTTATGCTAGCTCCTTCCTTTATTTAAGTTGTAACTTTTACTTGTCGCTCACAGTAATCTTACTTCCATCGATCTCCTTTCTTTCTTAATCTCCTTCATAGCTTGGCAACAAGAACTAGTTTTATCCATAATGATTCCTCACCTTCAAGACGCAAGTGAATCTGTGAAGAAGGATTTTATAGAGCAGTATGAGCGCTCACTTTTCCCTCACTTGGGAACTTCTGTAGCGCAAACCAAATGGCGGACCTATCAAAACATAACTAGGGTAACACCCTGGGGTCAGCAGCACTTTCGTAACAATGTCCGCTTGGCCATGGTTATTGAAGCTTTGGGTTTGGGTCCCCGATACTACTGTGTCATGAGATCAAGGCATCTTGGGTTTTCTGAGCGGGTCTTCTTACTGGCATGTTTTCTTCCTCATGAGAAGATATGCCTTTATCCCGTTTTTGGCTTACCTCTCAGAGGTCCTTTTGTTAGATCACCTCATACCACTGAGATAGGTGCAGCAATAACCAACAGAATTATTCCCATAGATGAGTTACCTTATACTTGTGCAGCTTGTGAGGACTGCTTTTGTGATCATATGATGGACGGGCTTATGGAAGTGTAAAGAGTTCTTCTATCTTTACTGTATAAGTTCCGAGAATGAATAAAGTTTAAATCTTGTTCTTATTTTGAATCTTGCTCTCTTTAAGACGTTTCTTGGTAGTTAATCTTGATTAAAATTTTTCTCTAAGTCTCATATTCGTGCATCTTGCGAAATTATCCCAGTTTGCGAGATGAGGACATCTCGCATTTTTTAAGTGGGGTAGAATGTAAGATTCCTCCCCCACCCCCTTTTTTATGTCTAGTATCTTTCCCTGTAATCAATCCCTCTTCAGAAATATAAAGACCTTGTTTCTATCTGTTTTAGCCTAGAGAGAGAAAAATATTCTAGAGAGAGAATATTCAGATTTTGAATATTTTTGGATAGAAAAATATCTCTTCTAATTCAGATGAGTTCCCCTGAAACAGAAACTCAAAAAGAATTTTCCAATGTGCAATTGGAATTAATTGAAAATAGGTATAAAGAACCTTAGCCTAAGGGTCTAGATTTTCAGAAATCTTTAGACTATGGTCCAATTAAGGTTCCTATGGACCAATAGCATCAATCCATGTGTAGGGAGGAGATAAATCCAACTTGTAAAAAAAGAAAATACCCAAAAATGAGTAAATGCTCACATGAGGTGAAGAGTTGAAAATGTACAAGGTTTATTAGTAAAAAACTATGTGCAATATTAAAAATATGAGATATTTTGGGTATAATGATTTTATTATGACACATATGTAAGGAAGGGGAGTCCCTTAAATGCTCACATAAGATGAAGAGTTGAAAATGTACAAGGTTTATTAGTAAAAAACTATGAGCAATATTAAAATGATTCCATTATGACACATATGTAAGGAAAGGGAGTTCTTTAAAGGAGGTGCATATTTCACATAAGATGAAGAGTTGAAAATGTACAAGGTTTATTAGTAAAAAACTATGAGCAATATTAAAATGATTCCATTATGACACATATGTAAGGAAGGGGAGTTCTTTAAAGGAGGTGCATATTTCACATAAGATGAAGAGTTGAAAATGTACAAGGTTTATTAGTAAAAAACTATGAGCAATATTAAAATGATTCCATTATGACACATATTAAAGGAAAGGGAGTTCTTTAAAGGAGGTGCATATTTCACATAAGATGAGGAGTTGAAAATGTACAAGGTTTATTAGTAAAAAAACTATGAGCAATATTAAAATGATTCCATTATGACACATATGTAAGGAAGGGGAGTTCTTTAAAGGAGGTGCATATTTCACATGCTTGAATGAGTTTTAAACTCATAAAAATTGAGATATTTCATCTCTTCTCTCTCCTCATTCAAGTCTAGTTCCAAAAAGTTAGCTTAACTAACCTAAAAATGGTCAAATATTGACCAAACTGATTTAGAAAATTCTAGAATCAGTTTGTTTGGTTAGGAGCTCAATTTTTCCTATAAATAGAAGCCTCCCCCTTGTTGAAAAATATATAGTGTTTATGCATCGTTACTCTACTCCACCTAAGCCAGAAACTGTGAATTCATTTAAAAATTCACTAGTTTTTGGAGCTTCCCTCTTTCTTCAATTCCCATTAGTGGCTCCATCAACATACTTAACCAATTGATTGGTTGGGGGCCTCTACCGTGAACAAAGAATCAAGCAATTTGTAAGGTAATTAGTGAATATTGATCTTTTATATAATTTCTCAATGTTTCTCTCTTCTCAACCCCTCTCAAGCTTAAGAAGCTTAATTGGTATGGTTTTTTAAATGCTATTAAAGTTAATTGGTGAATAGTAGTGAAGAGTTACATAATTTAATAAATGCTATTGAAGTTAATTTTTATTTATGTTTAAATTCTAATGGTTTTTATGTAATTTCTCTCTCTCACTCAAGAAATGGTCGTATTCACGACCCATTCTCAATCCAAATGAAGCTTTTCATAAAGCTTTTCCTTAATCCAAGATTAAACTATGCTTGAGGCCAAATTAATGGCTTTTTTCTATGCTTTTAGTTTATGCATATTGATGATTCAATCCATTATAGATTAATGATCCAATTAGAGATCATTTTAATTATTTCCTTAATGATAAGCTTTATCCCTTAGAAAAAATTGAGATTTATCAGTCATAGCAGCGGAGCTATGGCAAAATGTTTATAAAAATTATGCATAAAATAATTTCATTCAAAGCATAAAAAGAGGACTTCCTACCATATTCTAGGAATTATCATACTAGATTAATTGAAAGAATTTCATTATAATCATGGAGAAATTGAATTTTAATATCATGCATAAAGGATAATTTTTTTATATCAAAAGTGTTACTTTTATCATTTTTAATTTTCATGCATAGAAGTATGCATAAAGGAAAAATTTTTATATCAAAAGTGTTACTTTTATCATTTTTTAATTTTCATGCATAGAAGTATGCATAAAGGAAAATTTTTTATATCAAAAGTGATACTTTTATCATTTTTAATTTTCATGCATAGAAGTATGCATAAAGGATAATTTTTTATATTAAAAGTGTTACTTTTATCATTTTTAATTTTCATGCATAGAAGTATGCATAAAGAAAATTTTTTTATATCAAAAGTGTTACTTTTATCATTTTTAATTTTCATGCATAGAAGTATGCATAAAGGATAATTTTTTTATATCAAAAGTGTTACTTTTATCATATTGGATTTCATGCATAGAGGTATGCATAAAAGTTGAAATTTTATTATAAAAGTGTTACTTTTAGCATAATTGAATTTCATGCATAGAGGTATGCATAAAAGATATGGGAAGTGATAAGATATGATAAGATGCATGTGGATGTGGATGTGGATGTATGAATGTGGATGTATGGATGTGAATGTGGATGTGGATGTGGATGTATGAATGGGGATATATGGATGTGGATGTGGATGTATGAATGTGGATGTATGGATGTGAATGTGGATGTGGATGTGGATGTATGAATGTGGATGTATGGATGTATGAATGTGGATGAGTGGATATGAATGAGGATGTAGATGTGGATGCATGGATGTAAATGTGGATGTGGATGTATGGATGTATGCATGTAGATGTGGATGCATGAATGTGGATGTATGGATGTGAATGAGCATATAGATTTGGATGTATGGATGTGAATGTGCATGTAGATATGGATGTATATATGTGAATGGGAATGTGGATGTGGATGTATGTATGCATGTGGATGTGGATATGGATGTGTATGTATGAATGTGGATATGGGATGTGGATGTATAAATGAGGATGTGAAAATGGAGATAAGCATGTAGATGTGGATGCATGAATGTGGATGTATGGATGTGAATGAGGATATAGATGTGGATGTATGGATGTGAATGTGCATGTAGATATGGATGTATATATGTGAATGGGAATGTGGATGTGGATGTATGTATGCATGTGGATGGGAATGTGTATATATGTGAATGGGAATGTGGATGTGGATGTATGTATGCATGTGGATGTGGATATGGATGTGTATGTATGAATGTGGATATGGGATGTGGATGTATAAATGAGGATGTGAAAATGGAGATAAGCATGTAGATGTGGATGCATGAATGTGGATGTATGGATGTGAATGAGGATATAGATGTGGATGTATGGATGTGAATGTGCATGTAGATATGGATGTATATATGTGAATGGGAATGTGGATGTGGATGTATGTATGCATGTGGATGTGGATATGGATGTGTATGTATGAATGTGGATATGGGATGTGGATGTATAAATGAGGATGTGAAAATGGAGATAAGCATGTAGATGTGGATGCATGAATGTGGATGTATGGATGTGAATGAGGATATAGATGTGGATGTATGGATGTGAATGTGCATGTAGATATGGATGTATATATGTGAATGGGAATGTGGATGTGGATGTATGTATGCATGTGGATGTGGATATGGATGTGTATGTATGAATGTGGATATGGGATGTGGATGTATAAATGAGGATGTGAAAATGGAGATAAGCATGTAGATGTGAATGTATGGATGTGAATGTGGATGTGGATGTGGATGTAGGGATGTGAATGAGGATGTGGATGTGGATGCATGGATGTAAATGTGGATGTGTATGTATGGATGTAGGCATGTAGATGTGGATGCATGAATGTGGATGTATGGATGTGAATGAGGATATAGATGTGGATGTATGGATGTGAATGTGCATGTAGATATGGATGTATAGATGTGAATGGGAATGTGGATGTGGATGTGGATGTATGTATGTATGTATGTGGATGTGGATGTATGAATGAGGACGTGATAATGAATGTATGCATGTGGATGTGGATATGGATGTGTATGTATGAATGCGGATATGGATGTGGATATGGATGTGTATGTATGAATGTGGATATGGGATGTGGATGTATAAATGAGGATGTGAAAATGGAGATAAGCATGTAGATGTGGATGTATGGATGTGAATGTGGATGTGGATGTGGATGTATGGATGTAGATATGGATGTGAATATATGATATGTGATGTGAAGGAATCTGAAGTGAAGAGATGGAAAATGATATGATTGGATGAGTACACATATAAATGAAATGTGGAATAAGTAATGTGGATTGTATGAGGGATAATGTGGAAAAATGAGAGTTAATATAGAAATTGTATTTGTAAACTGTTTGTAAATGGCTGTTTTATGTCAAGAATGCTGGGAAAGCATTTTGATCGTCTTGTGATTAAGGTCGTGGAGACCTAACTGATAAAGTTGCAACTGCTGACGGAGAGTCAATGGAGGACGTCTCGCGTAGCAAGGTCGGCCGAGGTCTTGACCAGCCTCGGTTCGATTAAAATGGTGAGCTTCCGGTACGGTGGATGAGGGACCAAGGAAGCGGCCTATGAGTGAAGCGCTAGGTCACCTGCGAAGGATCCTAGAGGGTGCTGACCATACGGTGCTCGGGCTCTGGGTCGCCCAGGATACCCACGCGTGCGTCGAGGAAGATATTGGAACAAGGAGTAAGAGTTGTTTTCTGGAACCGAGCATGGATCTGGTTGACTGACCTTGCTGGTCCTCAACGGATGAGTCCATGGCTCTTTTATATGGATCTGTTGGTTGATCTTGCTGATCTTCAACGAGAGTCCATCTTGATAAGTGATTATATTGTTGAGTATTATGGGCTAGGAACTATTGAAACGGCCCCTGTGTGGACAGGTGGTGAGCGTTCTAGTTGCCAATGATGCCATAGATACTCTGATGAAGGAATGATGGGAAATTATGAATCAACTGGATAAATTGGGAGATTGTGATCAGTGGTACTATGGTTTCATTAAAGGATTGTTTTAAAGTTAGCTGATGCTAAGAGAAAGGCAATTTTCATATTGGGTGTGTAAGTGGTGTGGCTAGTTTTATGTTTGCATGAAATTCCGGCTAGGGGGCCTTGGAACTCTTTTCCTTGGTACCCGGGACAAAACCTAACCAAATTCCAAGTTGGATCCCATCACTACAGTGGTTGGGCGGTTGGCTAACCCATGGGATCGGATGGGGTTAGGCTGGACTGATGGATCCGTAAATCGAGACTCAATTTCTGTTATTACGATAGATAAAGTAAATCCCGGATAGTAATTGTTCTATGGATAGGAATCAACGGCTGTGCCTCCTTGGTGGGGAAAAAAGCGTTGATCCCAATGATCCAAGTGCAAGTTTCTTCCTTGATCTGACCAAGTATCTTTATAGATGTAGTCGGATCTGTTTGATCAGTAAGGATTTTGACTACGTTAGAGAAAAAATTATCCTGGTGGAATCGCCCGTGCTTTCCGGATAAGGGAAGTTTTTCCGAGTCTGGTTTTGGAAAAACCGACGGATTAGTCTTTTGTCCGGATATCCGTGGACGAGGCCCCGAGTGTGGGACCCTGCCTCGCGCAAGAAGTGCTACTTCCGTTGCTAGTACCCGAAATCCGTTGCGCGGTGGGAACAGGGATCTCACAACTGGATTATGGTGGCCCACTCTATTCCAAGATGTTGCAAAATTTGTCAAGCAATGTGAAGAATGTCAGCGAGTGAAAGTGTATATTCATCGGGATAACATGCCGTTACGCCCTATGATGGGAGCAAGAGCTTTTGCCAAATGGGGGATAGATTTTGTTTGACCCATTAACCCACCAACACATTGAATGCAAGTGCAATATATTATTGTCACCACGGATTATTTGACAAAGAGGATAGAGGCAAAGGCTACGCCAAAGAACGATGCTAGGACAACCGCTTGTTTTCTCTATGAAAACATCTTCACTAGATACGGCTTACCACAATAGAAATTGTGAGCGATAGGGAAACTCATTTTTTGAACAAATTAATCTATAATTTACTCGAAGAGTTCGCTTGTTTTCTCTATGAAAACATCTTCACTAGATACGGCTTACCACAATAGAAATTGTGAGCGATAGGGAAACTCATTTTTTGAACAAATTAATCCATAATTTACTCGAAGAGTTCATGAGGGTACATAAGAAATCAACCCCTTATCACCTAGAAGCATGGACAAGCCGAGAGCACGAAAAAAAATTCTATGCATAGTGCTCACAAAGATTGTAGAAAACTCAAGAGCTCAAGCTAAATTTGGCCTTCTGGGCATATCGTGTGGCTTTTAAAATAGCTATAGGGACAACCCTTACAACCTAGTGTTTGGATTGGATGCAATATTGCCACTGGAATTTCTCATTCCAACACTACGAGTAGCCAAGGAGCTTGAATGGATAGGACATGAGCTTTCACATAGGGTAACAGAGCTAGAACAACTGGTTGAATTTTGGTTATGCTCTGTCGTAGTGATGTATGCACAAAAATGACGTCTTAATAAACAATTCCATGACGCTCATATCATCAGCAAGAAGTTTCAAAAAGGGGATTTAGTGCTAGCATACACATCAAAACTGAAAAAGAGAGGAATGGGACCATATATAATCCATGACTTATCCGTAAGTGGGGCGGTACACTTGGCCACACTTGATGGCAAACCCAACTGGATAAGTGGCTGCAGACCAAAGAAGTTCCATGAACCTCCTACACCTGAGATTTTGGCAAGGCTCCAAGTTGCCAAAACACGAAAGCAGAGACCAGAAGAAACAAAAAAGGAGACACAAGCCAAAGTAAAAGCATGTGCTCGAAATCTTTGGCAAAGACAACGCCCAACTGTTGAAAATTTAAAGCTTAGCAAGAAGTTAAAGTCTGCCAATTGACAGGTTATGATGGAGAAGAATTCAAGGTCAGACCGCAAATCATAATCTATATTGGAAATGAGCGAGTAAGAAACTACGCCTTAGTCGACTCAAGGCTATAAATCAGGGCTAGTCGCTAGTGCTTGAATGCATATCATGAATGCATATCATGTGTTTTGTAAGGACCAAGATGAGTAGTGAAAAAGGGAGAAGTGACAGAGAGAGAGAGAGAGAGAGAGAGAGAGAGAGAGAGAGAGAGAGAGAGCTTATCTATTTGCTACACACACACACACACGCTTGCACAATTTCTCTCTCTCTCTCTCTCTCTCTCTCTCTCTCTCTCTCTCTCTCTCTCTCTCTCTCTCTCTCTCCGTTGGAGACCTAAAGATGCTGTAAGGTTCCCCCCCTTCCACAAACAGGGGAAACACTTAAGATAGTCCGCTAAGTCTTATCTTAGAGAAATTTTCCTACTCATCGACACCTTGACCATACAGAGATTCAAGGATACGATTCATAGGTAAGACCTAGTTCTATCCCGCAGGGGGAGCGTGGTCTTCTAAAATCAAATCACCCATAGGGTAATTGATCACATAAATTGGGTAACTACTAGTCTTGATTCCTAGAGACAACGCTTTTTTCCTCATCCATGCAAGGCACAGCCGTTGGCCTAGTCTTCTAGAATAGAATTGCTCGAGAACCTATTTATCTAACGTAGGGCTTTCACTTAGTATGTTGGAAAGCTACCCGACTAATCGGGTCCACCCGTCCGTAGGATGGTGCCGTCAGGGCATTCCATCCTCCCACTTTCCACCCTACTTACGCGTCAATTTGTTTTCTAATTAATCCTACCACACTGTTTGACATAAACAAACATGTTCCTTAATTAAGGCCCTTTCACAAGGTTTATTAAAACAGCCTTTGCCTTTTTTCATAATACAATAATGCCAAAGATAAGATTTATAAAAAACAAAGTTTAAACATGAATCAATTTCATACAAGCTAAACCGGCTCTCTTATTCTTTTCCTTTATACCGCCGATGATCTAGAATTCGGCCTTCCAGCCTCCACATGCTGGGCAAAACCCTATGGGACCATACACCTCATCGTCGGCCGCTGGCGAGGACTCAAGCCGGCCTGTCGCCCTCTCAGGCTCCATCGCTCGATCCTCCCGCCCCTCAGAGGGATGTCTGCGCACTAGGGTGGGCTAATTCACCGCACTAGCCTGGGCCCTCAGAACTAGGCAGCATCATCACAATCACTTGCCTCAATCGGCAAACCTCATTCTCCCAATGGTATGAGGGATACCATGGGCCAACTCCGGGCCTTACTAATGTCTCCGCCGTCCGGCTATACAAGCACAAGAACGGGGCAGCCTCAAGGCAGGGAGAAGTTATACCTGTACCTTAATTTAACCAAGATAGCAATCCATTTATTCAACTAAACCATAGTACTAGAATCCATGTTACTTTCTTAAGAAAACAATCCTTTTCTCACACAGATTTTAGCATTTCAACTTGAGATTGCGATAAGACATTCTTTATTAAGGCATATGCTGTTGTTTAAAAGAATACAAACTTTAAATGGTAAATCAATCAAATAGATCACAGTAACAATCAATAGAGAAGCCGGGGCCATACCTCAACCCCTAAGAATGATATATAATTGAAAAACAAAATATGTATATACCTTATAGAAATTTGTCGTTTATCGTTGTCTTTGCTCGTATTAACAAGAGCTTTAGAACTTGACATATGAGAATAGAGTCTTCTAATACCTTGTCCTTTGATTGAAATCATCCAATAATCTCCAAGATTTATCTCCTCTTACTCATACTGTGACTCTTCTCTCTTGCTAAGATCTATGGTGGCAAAATAGCCTTCTCTTACAGGGCTATGGCATACTATTCTTTCTCTAAAAGAAAAGCTATGGAGTTTTGGTCTCTTCCTCCGAAAGACTATAGAAATCTAAGCTTCTTTTCTGAGATATTAGATAAGAATGAAGGGATATATGCATCTCAAACTCTAGGATTACCTTGAGGCTACTTGCTGTCTTCTCACAGTTTTCTCTATGTAGAGTCCCTGACAGAAACAGCAAACTGTTTCGGCCATAACTCTCTGATAAAAACTTAGAATATAGTCATGTAACCAGTCAAAAGAACGGGAAGGTATCTGGTCTACAAGCCAACGCGGGCAGAATAGGCAAAAACGTCTGTATATAGCCGCAAACGCACCATCTTTAGAAACGCGTTGTTTTTCCACATTTTTAGTATGCATGGACTCTAAATGTGTAAAAGTACTCTAAATATGACCTCTTATCACCTAAAATCGAAATTCTATTTTTGGGGATACTTATCTCTTAATAGAACTATTCTTATGTTCTTATTTCTTTTAGGATTTTTGGAGCTAATATTTTTATTCTAACACTTTTCTAATGTTTCTAGCCTTATTATCTCACTCTTTCTAATTACACTCTCTTTTTTTATTGAAATCTATATTAAAAGAGACACATACATACATGGCTTGGGAGGGACGTTACAATCTCCCCCACTTAAAAGATTCGAGATGTCCTCATCTCGATCCTCCGGTCTCTTCAAAAGTGGTGTCTCCACTAGGTAAAAATTCTCTTTTATCTAAACATTGTTCTTAAAGAATCTTTTATTTCATGTGCTTGGCTCGTTTTGTTGTGCCTCCAAAAGGTCTTTATTATTCTAAAATTAATTGGCCTTATTATCCTAATTTCATGCATCATATACCTCTCATATGATATGAACCTTCAAAATCCTTATTCTATACCTCCATGTAATATGGTACTTAATAAATTATCATAGAAAAACGTAAGGAAATCAATCTATTACGCAATCTAACCTATGATAACAATTTTATAATCTTAGTATCGTCTTGTAGAATACCTCTATTCATCATGCACACTACTTCACATGAATCTTGCACCAATCCTCTTCTATTTACTCACAGAAATACTTGTTGAATTCGGTTAACTTTAACCCTGCTATCCCTTGTTGAATTTGGTTATCTTTAACCCTGCTATCCCTATTTCTTGACCTAATTTTTGCTCTAGCTCATGATTCCTTGTAACCAGGGATGGGCTTGACGTTCCTCTTGAATTAGGAGACCTCTTCTTGATTAACATGGAAGGACTCATGTCCTTCTCGACACTTTCTATATAAAAAAAACTTTATCATAGTCTCTGGCTATAATTATGGCTTCTGAAATAGAGGATGGTTTCACATTCTTGATGAGGTTATTCAAAGATAGATTAAGCTTCCAAATGAATCGATGGAGAAGAGTTACCTCATCCATCTCTAGAGCAAATCGGAGAAGTTTAACAAAAGTTTGGTGGTATTCTTTTAGGGTCTTCCCTTCTTGGGTTAGCTCTAAAATTCGTTCATTTTATCCTCTCGAAATCCTAGAGGACAAAACCTTTCACGAAGGTATACTTTCATGGCATCTCATAACTGATTCTAGCTCCAGTGGTTAGATTGACAACAATGCTTCTAA